>NW_008670947.1:6176-6503 GCF_000695815.1 Acanthisitta chloris
ATAACTTAGAAATTACATTTGAATTGCTTTGACACATGATTATTTTTTCTGTAAAAGTGAAGGCCGGAGCAGTGAATCACCAACAGTACAATTTCCCTGCTTATGGGGCCTTTAGGGTGAAATCTCATATAAAAATTATATTAGAAGATTTTCCCTGTGTTGTTGGTGATGTAAATTCAAATGCAACTGTAAATTCAGTGTGCCACACGGAGAACAAGGACAGGGCGTGTGTCGGAGCAGGGGATGCTCCGTGGACTGGAGCCAGTGGTCCTGGCCCCAGGGGCTGTGCCCCAGGGCCCCCACAGGGCACTTCGGTGAGGGGTAGGG
>NW_008670947.1:6568-39523 GCF_000695815.1 Acanthisitta chloris
GTTTAGTATGTGTAAACAACTGAATAAAAATCCAAGGGAAGCAAAACGAGCATGCGGCTGGGTCCTGCTGACCCCCCAGCTGGGCAGAGCTGCAGCAGGAGTACAAACCCCCAACACAGACGATGCTTTCCAGCCCTTCAGTGTGGGGTGGAGCACACAAAAGGCACAGCAGCAGAAGACCATTTAGCCTCTTTGAAACTCATGGACAAAAATAACATTATTTCACAAATGTTTGCACCGCCTAAAAATATAATTCTAACAAAATCATCATATTTTGTTAATTCATTAAGGCTTCTTAATTGCAGCCTTGGCTTTATCAATTCAATTTGTGCCCTTAACTTTTATAACAGTTTCTGTTCTACAGAACAGATTAGGAGAAAATTGCAGCCATAATCTGTACAGTGCAATTGCTGTGCTATAAAGAGGAATGGGAGTAGCTGAGAAGAGCAATTGGATTCCCAAAGGTGGAGCACAGTAGAGCAATATCAGTGACTTTGTAAATGAAAAATTGTTTTAATTCCCTTCTAACAGCAATAATTCGATTCTTCATAAATTTTTCCATCAAAGTGTTGTAAGAAAGAATGCTGTAAAATAGAACAGCATGGCAGTGATGGAAGACAGTTGAACAAAGTGGTCAATTAGGGGATGAAAATTAAGCAAAGAGAAGAATTCATTCTGTCACATTCTGCTTGCAGCGACAAACTCCTCTGCAGTTTGCATTTTATGTTGTACTTTATAGTTAAGGGAGACACAACTTTTTAGGTCATTCTAGCCCCACTAGGGCAGGTTGCATTAGGATGTAAGCTTTGAACTCTCTGTGTCTTTGTGCATTTGTCTGAGCATCCCAGTTCTGCCCCAGAGCTGCTGGTGCCCAGAGGCATAGGGTGGGCACAGCAGGGCCACCCGCAGAGGGTTCCTGGGCCTCAGTGGGAAGGAGGTCCCACGAAGGGTGTTCAGCACAGGCTGTTGCTGGCAGTGAGCAGCCTGATGTGCTCCTGGGGCCAGGCTGGTCTATCTCGGGGGGCAGAGAGGGGATGGGAGCTCCGACAGTGTCCACAGTCAGAGTCTCACCCATTTCAGCATGGGATGACGTGTCCTTGGCATTGTTCAGCCATGGGATTGCCTTGGCAGGGCAGGACAGGGCTCCTCACGGAAACGGTGAAAATATTTATGGGAAGAAAAAGTCAGTCAGACCCAAGATAGGTGATATGTGATCTGTGAGTCCAAATCCATGTTGTGAAGCCAGATTTAATGCAAGTTTTCACCAGTAGCTGGTGTTCTTACCACAGCACCTGTGGATAGAGGGTTAATAAGTATTTTCTTTGGTTCTCCCTGAAGAAGAAAAAGGTTTCTTTGTTTTAGTTTCTCTCTAAATATTACTTTTTTTTTCTAGGAACTTAATTTTTGCACATTTTATTACTACTCGGTGAAAGGGAATTAGCTTTCTTTTACTGAAGTTTCAGCTATGAAATGGGCTTTAATAAACTATGTAATTATTTCTTCTGCAGGGAAAATATTTTAAATGGATTGTTTCTTTTTTTAGGGTTTCTTTTTTTTCAGATCATAAAATTATAATATTTCTGTTTTGCTTTACTGCATTCGAGATGTTTTGAATGTTCAGAATTGAGTGTAACCAAGCAACAGTTTTTGCTTTTTATAAGCACCCATGAGTTGTAAGACACTACAGGAATGCTGAAGCCCTGTGCTGGAAAAACCCCATGCATCGTGTTTTCCCCATTCTGTGTCATCTAAAGAAAGAAGTATCAAAATTTTTCCCAAAGAACAAGTAACAGATGTCTTTCATTAGTCATTTAATTTCTTCTCTTAATAAAATTCAGTTGTGTGAAAGCATAATATGTGTTAGCCCAGCTCCCCGTTGGTCTCAGGGGAGCGCAGAGCAGCCTGGCAGGGTGTCCCAGGCCAGAGCCAGAGCTGGAGGCTGCACCGGCAGCACCTACAAACACTTGCGACCACCTTCTTTGCATATGTGTTAAGCAAGGAAAAGTCAGGTATGTGCTGTGGTCCCTGCCGCAGGTAAGGTCAGAGTGACACCGAAAGGGAAGCGATGGAAGGTCTCTGATAGGGAGGCAGCAGCATCGGTGCTCTTGCATACATCAAGCATGGCTTAATAACTTCCTATTTATTGCTTCACGGCGAAGGCCTAGTAAATAAACAACCTGACTGAATTAGTCTGTTTTTCTACCTCTGTCCTGCATAACCAACCTCTTGAACCACATTTAATGTGAACAGCAAATTTCGCACTGCACATGGAGATCTCTCAGCACAGATTAAATTAGTTATAATAAAACAATTAAAATCTATTTGCCCACAGACAGGAGGAAATGAAGGACCTGGGTGAGCCATAGAAAGGTAAAGGGTGGGTTGTCAGGACACCAGGAGAGTAAACAGCAGAGCTGTGATTCTCAGGAGCAAAGCAGGGTCAGCTTTACTGCGAGATAACTGTGCGGGAGATAATAAATCAGGGCTCTGTATTGCACACCAGATGGCTGTGCCATGCAGGAAGGCACAGTGGATCATGTAACTGTGGTTGTTTCTAAGGATTACTGATTCAGCCTGACTTCGCAGGGATATCCTAACAAATAAAATCTTTATGGCCTCTTCCGCTGGTGAACATTTTCATCTACTGTTTAAAGACAGGACCACATGTCTTAGCGTTTGCATTGCCTGATACATATGCAAAATTAATTAAAGTTCACTCAGTTTGAGCTGGTGAAGACTTTTTGATTATCTAGTACTGTAAAGTTGCTTCACAGCATTTCTTGCAGATACTCTGATGGACAGACAGGCCATTGTTCTGAGCTTTAGCTTCGCTGAATCCCACAAGTGTTCCAGGCATAGAGGCAAACACACTTAAAAACTCCTAAACCTATTGAGTTGTCTTTCAAAATTGTCCAGGCAACAGAATTTATTTATAAAACTCTGCAATCGATGATTCAAAACAAGGTTTTCTTGTTCTGCTTTTCTCCTTTGTCCTCTTTGAACAATTTTCTTTGGAATGTTTTCGTTGTGCTTAGGAGTTGGAGATTTCCTGGGGCTTCTAATAAAGGCATTTGATTTCCACTCTCCACATACTTTAACAAGTCCAAGGATTTTGAGGTTTGACATTAACTTAAGAGAGCTGGAGATAATCAGCCATGGGGGTAAAATGCCAGAGTTATGCAAATTATTTGTAAAATGTATAGAAAGCAAAAGAAATACTCCTTTAAATGTGGTTGGTGTGGGACATAGGCTTTGTCTCAGCACAGAGTATCTCTGTGCTCCCCTTCAAATTTATGGCTTTGATTGAAACCTGTAAAGGGGTGATCTGTAAAGTATTCCTGCTATCCTACACTTCCCAACAGGTTTATTGCCATTCGTTTATAAAATGAACAGTCTAACGAGCAGTGGTTTAGATCACAGCTATCAAAGTCTGGTCATTTGTCAAGATTAGTTTCCTGTTGTGAGATTGCCTTGTGCAAAAAAGAGTGCATAACCTTGGGTTCCTCTTGGGAAGCTGAAAAAATACCTATAAACACTTTGTAAGATAGATTTAATGACGATTTTATAATCTCAGGGTCCAATCTAAGGCAGTGCTCTGGCTGTGTGTGTGTAAGTACACGTTACAGTGCAGACAGTACCTGTGTACAGAGGAGGGAATTTTGTTGACAACAGACAAATTTGGGATATGAAGTCTGTGCAGTATTGTCAGGGCAATTTAATGTTCATTTGAATGAGTTAATACTACACTGATGACAGTGTAATTCATTACAGCTAAAAGGCTGCCTTGGGAAGCTCTGCTGCAAAAGCTTTGTGGGCATAGTCTATTGCCAGTAAATAACACCAGATATTTTCTCTCATGTTGGACATTTGTTTTGAAGAAAAACAAAAAAACCCAAACAGTAAGGCAGTAGGACAGTGAAGGTGCTGCTCTGAGAAGCAACACTGCACAGGACAAGGAGGTTATTTTCAAGTCCCAGTGAGAGGGAAGGTGCAGGGGATTTATGCTTTCCGGGCCTTTCCTCCTTGAAATTATCTGTAAAGCGTGTTACATTTGTGTTTTCACTGTCACTGGACAGTGATTTGCCTGGGAGACAACGGGAGGCAGCGGCAGCCACCCCCGGGTGGTTCTGGCTCCCTCCCAGGGCAGGAGAAGGTCCCTGCGCTCCAGCCCTGCACTCCTGGGGTCTCCAGGACACTCCTCGGACAGAGGGGCCAGGTCAAATCAGCCAAATAGCTTTAGGTGGTTAAATAGGAACAACTGGTTTAAGTGCTCCTTTTTCCCCTTTGTGTGTTAATCCTTTCAGATATGTTATTGTGTAGAGATAAAAATATTTTCTGCTTAGGAATTTGCTGGCTAAAGCATTGTAAGGAAAACCTTGTGGGCGAAGGCAGTGGGGTGTATGAAATGAGCCAGGCTGCTCATGGCAGTGCCCAAGGGTCCTGAGTGGCATCAGTTTCCTTTGGACAGATTTATTTCATGATGTACCCAAAAAAGAGCCACTCAGTCCACCGTGCAGCGCCGGTACCTTGGGGCTGTGCAGAGGTGCACAGGGAGCCACCAGGCTCCCAGAGCAGTGCTCCTGTTCCACGCAGAGGTGTGGCCGGGGTGTCCCCGTGCCTGGCTCTCAGTCTGGGTGCTGTGACATATGCTTTTCCCTCCTGCCCCTTTGGCTCCAGCCCTTTGCGAGGGCTCGTGCCTGCCATTTTGCTGCACTTATCAGCTCAGACAAAATGGATGCTCTGGAGGAATCAGGAACTCCCACAGCCTCTGCCTCCTAAAATCAGAGAGAATTGCCTGTTTTGTGAAAGGTGCTACTTTTGATGATGAGAAACCATCAGCGTAGCCCATGCTAAAAGGCAGAATCTCGTGGGGTTTCTCCTGTGAACACACAGGTGCGGTTGTGTTCATTCCCTTGCCGAAATGTAAATGTTCGTGCACCTTGTGCTGTAATGTACTGCCATGAAAGACACTGAATTTCAAATTACCAGTCCACCACGTGACACAGGGATGTAACTTAGCCATTCGTCTTTATTTGAGGCAGCCCTCTCCCAAAGAACTCACAAGGGAGATTCCCAGTTGCCATTAGAAAAGCAAAATAAAATTAATCTAAATCATTCTAACTTTATCTTAGAAAATTAATGATGGATGACAGAGGGGTTTATAGAGGTTTAATAAGAACTGGTCTGGACACAGTGCGTGTTCTAGAGTCTGTGATTATAGTGGTAATTTAGCAGGTTGTATCACTGCCTATCTCTGCCAAAGGATGTTTCACACCATTTAAAATGCACAGTACTCCCTTCAGAGACAGGTTGTTCTGGAATAACTCAACATCCAAAGAAAAGCCGTGTTGTTTCACTCCTCTCTTTATCGATTGCATGTGTGCCATTGCGTGCGTGTGCGGCGGCTTTGCCTCAGCTAAAGATCTGAGTTTTCGTGCTCTTTTCTGTGTCCGTTTATCAGCCTCCTCAGAGACAGACAATACCAAAAATGGAAAGTCATGAAATCTGTTCAGAACAGGGTTTAAGTTCTGAAACCAGAGAGCCTGTGTAAAACAAAGCACACGCTGGCCCTTCCTCTAAAAGGTGAATTAAAATACATTTGGATTTGAGCAAGTTATCCAAACTCTGAGAGCTCCCTTTTGTTTCTCATTTTGAAGAGGGAAAAAACAGTGAGATAAGGACAGATCTTAGTGGGCTTTATCCAGGAAAGGTGATTCGTGGAACCTCCAGACCAAAGAGATTGAGATTTGAATAAATTGCATGCCTGTGGTGTTTCCAAGCCTAAGGACGCAAGTCTCACAGGGTGCAGAAGCACGAGCCAGACTGCTCCGTGCAGTCTTTGCTGGATTTAGATCCATGATGTGTGATCAGTGTGATCTGACACTCCCTTTGACTGTGCTCTCTTCCTTGCAGGCTGTTCGCTGCCAAGTGCAGCGGCTGCATGGAGAAGATCGCCCCGACGGAGTTTGTGATGCGAGCCCTGGAGTGCGTGTACCACCTGAGCTGCTTCTGCTGCTGCGTGTGCGAGCGCCAGCTGCGGAAAGGGGACGAGTTTGTCCTCAAGGAAGGGCAGCTGCTCTGCAAAAGTGACTATGAGAAAGAGAAAGACTTGTTGAGCTCGGTCAGCCCAGACGACTCAGACTCAGGTGAGCTTTTCCCACACCTGCTCTGACTGGAAAAGCCACACGAGTTTGTAGAGTTCTTATAGAAAAGTACTTCCATTTTCACATCCACTTCATCTATATGCACATGCCACCTATGCAAATTTGCAGGCACAGCTGAAAACATCCCTACTCACAGTCTGCTCTCCCTAACTCGACTCCCTTAACTTCTTGCATAGTAAAGGACAGAACCTTTTTGTTTTTATCAAAGTATTTTTCCATGAAGTCACAGAATGTGACTTCAGCTACCCCAATGCTGTTCTCCATAGGTATTCTTCCACCCACTTGACGTATTTTTCAGGGGATCTTCTGCACATACACTTTCAGCACTGAGCTAGGGAAATAGGCACAGCAGTAATATGAGTTCTGAGAGGATTCTCTCTGCCAGTCACAAATGGTACCTATAGAATGACTACAAGTACAACACAGAAGTATTGAAGAGAATCTGAAAGTAACTGAGATGTGGGTTTGTGCCATCATAATCACACACTTGTTTCCCAGGTAAATGTGTAAGAAAATCAACAGTTACCATTCCATTAAACGTACAAATGACATGAATGTTTGCCTCTGGTTTATGGGAAAATGTGTTATTCCAGTTTAGCTAAGCAAAGAAAAGATCCTTACTCCTAATCTGAGAGTCATGTTCTCCACATGGCTGAAGTTTGTATTTCCACATCAGGAATGCACAGGACAAAGGTCTGTCAGACCTGGAGCTGTTCACCGTTGCCACGCTGTGTTTGTGGGACCTCAAGGGCTCTGCTCAGTAGGTCTCACGGCACAGGGTCTGGGCTCTGGCTGAACGTGCCTCAGGCACGTGAGTCTCCTCCTTGTCCCTCAGCCGTTCTCCTGCCAGCTCCAGCCTCCTGCCAACCCCCCGTGCTGGGGCTGGGCACAGCTGTCCTCCCCTGCTGCTGTCCTCACAATCAGTGCCAGCAGCTGCGTTTGGCATCAGCTTTGGGCTTGGGTGGGCTCCACCTCAGGACCGGCTCTGGCTTTTGATCAGCAGGGCGCTACCACAGTGGTAGTTTTGTACTACCCAGTTTCTTCTTTCGAAGGGGAGTTTCTTACTCCTGGAGATGCTTTTTTTCCCTCATTATTCTCTGTTAGCCAAACCCAGACCTGAAAAACAAGCTGACAAATTAAGCGAGTTGTTTGTCTCCCATTGTCTACCACATTGAATACACTGATCTCCCAGGGGCCTGGGGAGAGCACATGATCTGCAGAGCCCTGGCTGACAGTGTGTCCTGCTTCAATCAAATATTTATCCACTGGACACAGAAGTAACTCTCCAATGAGAAGTACTAATCCTCACAAACCTTTCCTTAGAAATGGCATGCTGGAAAGTTAATAATGTCATGGTTATTAAAATGACTGAACTTCTCTTTAATCATTAGGCCAAAGATGCTTATTAAAGTAAAAGGTGATTAGACTGCTAGGTGCATAATAATCAGGCCTTAAAATGAATTAAAGTCTAATTTGTTGATTCCCCAAATGTAATCTTTGTGTGTATAAAAAATTCAGTCTGTTTCTTCATGTTGAAGTCCCTATGTGTTGATATTTTCCAGAAGAAAAAATCAGTAATCTGGTCAAATAAAATATACCAAGTTGAAAAGTTGTTTTTCACAACAAAATGTGTACTTACCCCTCAACCTTTGCCACTGCAATTGAGATTTCCCAGGACAATATGCTAGCAAATGTAGTACCACCAGATTGCATGAATATTCAGAATTTAACTATAGAAAAATACAAAGATTCTGTTTGGCCTACACAAGCACACAGATACTTGTACGTATTTACTGAGAAAGAGACACATTGTAAAGCACGAATAATACTGATGCTTTCTGTAGGATACTGGAATGAAATGGCAAGGATTAATTTTATCTCTAGAGCTTCAGAACCTTCAGAAAAATAACTGGAATCTGCACTGTATTTTGTTAGACAGACTCTGAGCTGTGTGTGACACTTGTTTACGCCGTTGTGCTGCCGCAGTGGTGCAGGCAGCAGTGCCTATCTGCAGCAAAGGCTTCAGGAGAAGCTGGGGCTCAGCTGCAAGGGAAGGAAAGGTGTGTGTCTGGTGGTGAGGCTGCTGCAGGTGAGCACATAGGGGACCAAGTGGTGATGGAAGGTAACAAACTCTGCCTGACTCTTGGAAAGACTGAAACATATTCTGAATTTTTATCCCCTGATCAGTCCCATGTCCTCAACTGGAAACTGAACACATTTTTATGCTTTTGTGGCATTTGATTTAAGCAGAGCACACAGATCTAAAGTAGTCTCCTCCTGCCTGCAGCTGCTTTAGGTATTCAGATAACTATGGGATAATAGGTGAACCTGTTGACTGAAGAGCAGTTCTCAAACAGCCTGTTATCATGGTGGAACAAGTGCAATTATATATCCTGTTTTTCACCAGTTAAAAGTGATGATGAGGATGGAGATGTTAAGCCCACCAAAGGACAAGTAACCCAAGGAAAAGGAAGTGATGATGGGAAAGACCCAAGAAGACCTAAACGACCCAGGACAATACTTACCACACAGCAGAGACGAGCATTCAAAGCATCCTTTGAAGTGTCTTCCAAGCCCTGTAGGAAGGTAAGTGCTTCACCAGCGACCGAGTCAGCTCTGACAACAGGCCCCAGACAGACCCTGCCCCTTCCTAAGGCAGCAGCAGGTCCTCTGAGGTGAGAGAAGAGCACTCCTTTTGCACAGAACTCTTTTATGGACAAAATAAGAAACATGAAATGACTTAGTGTCATTTTCCTCAGCTCAGATTGTTTGTTCAGTCCTTAAGGAATTGCTAGCACCATCAAAGGGCAGAACTTCAAAAAACTACACAAAACTCTGGGGAATTTTTAAAAGTCATTCTGTACATGCAGTTTTTTTGTTATAAGTACAAATGTTCCTCCTAACAAAACTGATTAGATGGGGGGGTTTTAACATTAAAAAAATTGCATCATTAAGTATTTCCTCCTGCAGGTGAGAGAAACTCTGGCAGCTGAAACAGGGCTCAGCGTGCGAGTCGTCCAGGTCTGGTTTCAAAACCAAAGAGCAAAGGTAGGATGTTTGACACATTCGCAACAGTCAAAGGCAGGCTGTGCCTCAGCACGGGCTCCTGCTCCAGATGCAGCTCACACTGCAGAGGTCCCGTGGTTGGGAGTAAATTCTGCATGCAAATCTGAACTGGAAACAGAAATGTTTACGCTTAGAATTGAAACTGAACCCAGAGCAGTGTGTGTATGAGTATAAATGGTCTGTGCTAACTGATAATGGTATTTGCAGAGAGTTTTATAAGGAAACAAAGTTGTTGCATTTGGACCCATGAGATTGTTCTGTTCTTTTTTTTCAGATGAAAAAACTAGCACGAAGGCATCAGCAGCAGCAGGAGCAACAGAATTCACAGCGACTAGGACAAGGTAGGGGATTTGTGATGAAGCAAAGCAAGGAGGAAAGAATCTGCAGGTGTTTGGAAGTGCCACAGATGTGCCTGAGTGCCCATGCCAGGTTACCCCCAGCGCTCCTGGTGGGGCCAGATCCCAGAGGTGGTCACACAGAACCTCTTAGCTCCTTTCTAGAAGAAATGTGCCATATGGAGGAAATCTCCAGAAGGCTTGCTCCAGGTAGATCCTCCCGTTTGTTTTCTCCTGCATTAAGGGGCGCCATGCTCAGCTAGGCATCTGCAAGGGCATCAGCATTGCTGCCCCAGCGTGGGGAGCCTCTCCTGTGCCCTCACAGGTGGCTGGACCCTGGGGCAGCAGCTGCACAGAGGCACCAAAGCTCGCCCTGCTGCTCCATGAGTGCTCTTGAGGGTTTCCAGCTCCCACAGCCTTGCAGCCTCAAATCCTCTTCACCCAGAGCCAGAAAATCTGGGACCAACAGAAGTTAGAGATTTACAGGGCTGTGTCACATAATACAGACTTTGAGATTATAGAGTCCAGCACCCATGAGCTCCATAAATTTTGTAGTCAGAAATGACAAGATTTCAACTTACTGCTCAGGGTTCTACTCTCAGACAAAGTTTGGAAAGCTCCTCTGACTGACAGGACACCCCTGACTGCAGTTGCTCGGGCTCAGCATTGCCCCTGGTGCTGCTGTGCCCTGCCCTGTTTCCCAGCAGTGACTGTGCCTTGTCTTTGCTTTGCAGAAGTAATGTCCAACCGAATGGAAGGGATGATGACATCTTACACACCACTGGCACCACCACAGCAGCAGATTGTAGCAATGGAGCAAAGCAGTTATGGCACAGACCCATTTCAGCAGGGTCTGACTCCTCCGCAAATGCCAGGAGACCACATGAACCCCTATGGTAAGGCCTGACTCATTCTGCCACGTCCGAAGTAGCAGGGTCTGTGTGCTGGGTCACACACTACAGGGGTAACAGCTGTGCTGGCGTTGAGAATATTTTTTCTGGGATTTGTACCAGGGACTCTGTACCAGTCAGTTTTGTGTGTATTTTCTTGTACACGTAAGGGGATAGGATAAAGCTCATCTCAGGTTCTGGGCACCCTTCACAACTATTTCACAGTATAATTCTGACAAGCAATAAAGCGAGCAACATCACCTCTCCAGCTCAACTTTTTTAAACCACTGTCTGAGACACTGAAAAATAAACAGTACTAAATTATAGCTCCCTCACAGTTTTTCCTTTTTTCTTAGAAGCTTTGAGAAAAAAGTGACTTCAATAAAGAGAAATAATTATTCATTACAAAACAAATAATCAGCCCTGTAAGACCCCTCAGTTTGGATGTTTGCAAAGAACAGTTCTTGAGCTGCTAGAGATGGTTACTACTACACTTCTCCTGTGTAGTTCTATTCTCTGTCCCAAATCAAGATGATGGTTTGCTTTCACAGTTGCCTGACCACACATCAAACACTTCATAAGCACTAAATGCCCATTGATTGATTCTGGACAATTGCAGTGTGGCATTTAGACAGAATTTCAGAGGATTTTTCAGACTGCTGCTGGGCCTTGCCACAGCCCACAAGGGCCTGTTCCAGACTCATTTCTGTTGACCAGGAGCACTTCACTGCAGAGGCTCATGTGTGCATCACTGTCACAACATGCACAGGCCAACAAGAAATCTGCTTTGGGTCTGTGTCATGACCTTTGCCACTGAGACAAGTCCGTGGTGCACAGCAGGAAATTTGGGAGGTCCTGTAAGGAGCTCAGGACATATGAAGTGCCCTCGAGCATTAGGTGGCTTGTGATTTTGTTGGTTTTCTTGGCTTTCTGAGTAAAACTCCTTGGGAGGCAGGTTCTGTGCTCTGAAAGGAGTGCAGGGGCTGGCAGAGGCCTTTCAAATGAGTGTGAGGGAACAGAACCAGACAAACAGTTTCTTAAGTGCCCCCAGGACTTGAGCGAGAGCTTTTTCTGGTACCTTTGGAGCTGAAGTCAGCTGACATTGTAGTTGCTAAGGGAAATAAAAGGCGCTGTTCCAAACCAGCCCTAGAGCAGTGGAATTTTCTGAAAGAAGAGCATGTTTACAACTGTAGCTCAGTTGAGACCAGGGGAGCTGGGTCTCTTCCTGGGTCCTGTCACACTGGTAGAACTGTCTTTTACTTTGTGTGTAAATGAAGAGCTCCATGGTTATGGCTCTCAGACCATGCTTCCCTGTCACAGGCACTCGATATCTGGTCCCACTTTCCTCGGAAGCCCTGGTGCCCCCACGAGTGCCAGATCCCAGCCCATGGAGAGCTCGGGATCTGCTCCTCCCAAGCCAAGACTCCCCTCTGTGATGCTGACTGAAGTCTAAATTAAGTCCTGGCAGGTCTGGGGGGCAATGCTGCCAGCTGACTCTCGTGGGTTGGTGTCTAGCCTTCCTCCTTGTGAGTTAGGCGCTTAGAACAGAGTGACACCAGAGCCAGGAGTGTTCCCATCTGCTGCAGCGTGTACCCGTCTGTGTGTCCTGTCCTGCCTGGCTGCACAGCATCCAGCTTAACGTGTGCGTTTCATTTGCAGGGAACGACTCCATTTTTCATGATATCGACAGTGATACCTCTTTAACTAGCTTGAGCGACTGTTTTCTTGCCTCTTCCGAAGTTAACTCCATGCAGGCTAGAGTAGGAAACCCCATTGACAGGCTGTACTCTATGCAGAGCTCCTATTTCGCCTCATGAAAGGAAAGAAAACGAGCGGCCGGCGTGTTTAGCCAGTGACTTTCAGTGCAGACTCTACAGCCATATGTTGCCCAGCTCTTCCTCCACAGTGACTCTGCTGCCTCTGAACTGCAAAGAGCGTATTTTTAGGAAGACTGTTTCTGTTTGCATATATGTGTACGTGTGTATATCTATTTTAATACCTACACACATACATATATAGTGAAACAAAATGCATCCACCAGTCCCATCCCCTTGGTTCCCAGCTTGCGCCAGACCGCGAGACAGCACGGAAGGAACAGAAGACCCTGCTCGTCCTCAGCGTTTGGTTTGGTTTGGTTTGAGCTCGCCATCCTAAAGGAAATGGATTTTGTGGAAAGCTAGACCTTTTCCTCCTTTCTCTCTTCCTTTCTTTTGGATGTTTAAACTCTTTTTTTTTAAAGCCACTGATACTGACATCAGTCGACCATATGACAAATAAATCAAAGAAACTGGAGATTCCTCCCTTTTCTTACTGCATGATTCATACTATGTTGTGGATAAATTGCCATTTGAACTGTGAGAAGTTAATGTAAATGTGACGTTCAACATTTGTTTCCTTTCTACACTTTTTCTACATAACCTAGGTCTGCTCATTAGTTTATAACCCTTATGCATATGATACTGAGGAAACTGGTTGACAGTATTTGTGGAGAAAGCCAGTGATTTCGGAATAAGAAGAGTCTATAACCCTGGAGAGGAGACGCGTGTTAGGGACAGAGACATTTAGGTTAGCATTGATCTTAAACAATTAAAACTAAAGGTCCTTACAAGGCAGAGTTGTATTTAATTTTTTGAAGTGTGAGACTAAAGCATTTGCATTGTTTGTAAGTATTGCAGTGCCAAATTTCAAGTCTAGACCATGATTGGCAAACAAGTGTTGTTCATTCTGCTCTGTTTATTTTTGGTTTTGCATGAGGCATAAATGTGCCGTGCTCTATTGTCCATCTGGAATAATTAAGAACTCCTTTAGTTAATTATCTCACCTCAGCAAGAATTGAGGATACACAGTTCTAGCCTGAAATGTCAGAAGTCCTGAAATGTGCACCAGCTGTGGACAGGAAAGTATGAAAGAGATGACAGTGGGACGTTTAGGTATGTTGTGCTGGACTCTAACAGATCTGCTGTGCTGGGGCTCCTGGCCCTGGCTCCAGCCGAGCGGGCACCGGGCACTGGGCACAGCATCGCCAGGGCTGTCCCAGCTGAAGTCTGATTGATGTTGAAGATCGAGCATCTGTCATATAGATTTTCGTAGGGCATAAAATATCATAAATAATAATAGTATAGCTATAAATATTGCCTGGTGATAATTATAATGTGAAGAGGCAGACAAGTACAGTCATGGCTCTCAGTGGAGAAAACTTGGTGGGGAAAATTTGCCAGGGTAATATCAGTAATTATAGGGTGTGTTCAAAATAGAGCTCATGGGGAAAGATTGGCAGGATAGGCACTTTCTTAAATAAATACCTTTAATATATTGACCATAATAGCTGAAAAACAAGTCCAAAGCGTTGGTTAATCCAACTCCTCCAGGCTGAGGACTGGTACCAGGCCAGCACCATGGTGTCCCTGTGGGGCTTGGCACCTCCTGCGGGAGCACAGGACTCTGGGACCCCACGGAAGGCCAGGCCAGAGGGAGATCCCATGGGGAGGGAGCAGCCCCCGGGGGCACTGGGCCTCGGCCTCCAGGGGTGCTGCTGGGAGCAGCTGATGGACACGGGTCCTCCTGGCACCCTGGAGCCATGGGGGCCACGGGTAGGATGGTGAGTCCAAGGGAAAAATTAAGATTGTTTCCCCATGCATGGAAATATGGGCTGAGTGTGTTGGAGGTTTCTTGAGAAACCTTATCTGCAGGACCATTTAATGTGTTCTCACTCCGGAGGTGAGCAGAGCACCGTGGAGGCAGCTACATGTGTGTGCGCCATGCAGGAGGGCAGAGCACAGCCCCAGGCCAAGGTGCACGGCCAGGGCAGGGACGGGGACTCAGCAAGGATTCTAGGGCACTCCTGTCCCTGCCCACACAGCTCCCCAGGGAGGTGGGTCTGTCCCACCCATATGCTTTGCTAGCCATCCCCTGCTTTCTGACAGGGATGTGGTTTTCATTTGAGGGTTGTGAGATATGTTTTGAAATTGAAAGGATTTTCTTTTCTTACCCATCCCCTTCAGTTATTTTTCTCTTTCCTTGTATATCAAAATAAATAACAGTTTCCTTTCTCTCTGCATGATAGCAAATGTCTATAAAGAACTCAGGTGATCCTCACTGCTTGCAGGGCAGAAGGCAAGCAGGTTTCACATGGCACATGTAAACATTTGTCACCACCAGTCTCGATGGATTCATTGTTTCCCTCCTCACACACTGCTGTGCTAGTTTAGAGTCACAGAAAAGCATCTTCACTGTCTCAGACATAGCAGTTCATAGACTCCTCACACAGGCACAGCCTTGCTTCATCCCTCATTACTGGCAGGATCAAAATGGCATTTTGAGTGTTTACAGGGACTATTATGAGAACTATAATGTGACCTACAGTTTGGAGAACTGCCTTGTCCCAACTCTACCTCTGCTTCTGGGCTGGATGTTGAAAAAACAATCCATTTCCAAGGGAAAAATCAGATATCCCGTTTTATAGCTGAAGTAACCATAATCTTTCGCTGATTTTTTGGGTGACTGTTTACCACCTTTTGTTTGTTTGTTTGTTTTTTCATTGCTTGTACATACCATCTCCTTTCCCTTGGCATGTCGTTTGACGATGCCTTAGCTGTTTGTTGCCCCATGTTCTACCACCTTTGGAGCCACACACGCGGCACGGTCAGGCCCTTGGCACACGTAACAGTTCCTGTGCCATGATGGGCTGCTGCTGGTCCAGGGAAGGAATGCGTAGCCAAGGATTTCCAGTGGACCTGTTATAGCTGGCAAAGGCCAAAGTTCATTAAAGCAAAATAATGTCACCTTTTTTGTGTGTGTGTGGAATAAATTACCCTACTGGAGTGTGATCATTGTGGTTTTAACCTGGGACCTGCAGTAAAAGATTATACAGCAACCTCTGACCTTTTTGATTTCTGCTTTACTCTTCTATTGTCAAGGGAATGTCACCGATCAGGTGAAAGTAAAATGTTTAATGGGCCATATCACAGTAATATCTTACACTGAGTCAAATTGATAAACTCTTGCCAAAAATTCTTAGCATCTGGCACTTCCACGGAAACCACAAACAATGATTGCACATATGGGAGCACAAAGGCTAGAGGTCATGACAGCAGTTTATTACATGCACCTTACAGTGATCATTTTCCCTAGGAAATTAACCCCTCTCTAATACAAATGCATCAAGTGAGCTCTTCACGGTATTTCAACCATGTTGTTTTGGCTAATCAAGGAATACGTGTGCAGCTAAAGTGGCGACAAGATGCAATTAAGTAAAAGATGATTGATTAGGTTTCAGTGTTTGCTCCATAATGTTTCAAAAGATGATTGTGAGATGAGAATGAATATGCTGAGTACCAGCTTCCTCAGAGGTCTTCCCGTGCGCTGCAGGCTGGAGCTGCGTGGCCCTGGGTCCTGGCCAGGCAGCAGCACCTTCCCTGGCATGCTGGATGCCGAGGGCATTTCTGCCGTGCACTGCTGTGCCCAGCCCCTCGATGCCACCGCGCCGTGGGGCAAACCCTGCGGCTGGCGGCAAACGTGTTTCACAGTCAAGATGTGAAAGACAATTATGTCACTGTAAGTAAAGAGTGGGGATCGCAGTCACTGGGATTGAAACACCGTCCTGGGTGTTTTGATCTCCTTTCCTTCTTTAACCTCTGTTATCAAAAGCACCTGGATCACTCGGCCCAGTTGCAGCTGAGCGTGCCTGAGATGTGGCTCACGTTAGCTCCAGCTGCTGAGTGGATTTTTCAGGCCCACCCTGCAGAAGTTGGATGAGCATTACCAGGTCCTTTGAAGGGTCATTATTGTTCAGCCACCTCGCTGTGCATCATGGCATGGGGAAGGTCCTTCATGCCAGCAAACTTTCCAGGGATGATGTGAACCCAGTTACCTCTTCCTACTGTGCTCAGGACTCCCTTCCAGTTTCCTTAAGGGTCAGAAGTATATCCCAAGCTGCTGCCCCAGGTGTGCCAGGGAACCCAGCTCTGGGACGGTGCGGGCTGGGGTTGGCGAAAGCACCTCTGTGAACCCTGTCATAAGAACTCTGGTTGTCCCTGAGAGTCACCAGAAACAAACAGCAGAGTCGTCAGGAAGGGAAAGGTTCTCACAAGTGGAGCTGGTCACAGCAGTGAAAGGACAGAGACTGCTGAAGCACACTGTGGGAGCTGGAGCCACAGCACCCAGAGTCTCAGTGGGTCTCTCCACCAGTCTCTCTGGATTGTGCTTTACACAACTCCGTGCCCAATCCACCTCAGCATTTCTGACCACCAGTCACTCCCTGTGTGCACAGGTCCCTCCCCAGTCCCCCTTTCTTGGCCTGGGGCGAGGTGCAGCCGCGGCCAGGGCTTTGGGCACATGTTCCTCGGGTGGGGAGGTACTTGGGCACTTGTTTGCCTGGAGTCCTTTGGCTTTAGTGGGATTTCAGCACGATGTTGCTCCTCTGAGTCTGATCTGGCTACACTCACAGCTGTTTCCCTCCTGGCGGCTGCAGCCTGTGTCCCCCTGGCTCGGGGCACCCATGTTCTGCCCAGCAGCAGCTGTGAAGGAGCTGCCAGATACCTTGCATTGGGAACTCTGTTTTTAACTGAACACCCTATTTTTCAGCTGTGTATGGCTGTATTCCTTGTATATTTATATATTCTGTATTTATGTTATCGAAATGTAGTATTTTGTAGCTGTCTGTTACAATTTGTTTAACTTGTAAAAATTATGACTATGCTCTCTCATACTTAACCAGCTCCTCTCACCGTAGATTTGCTGCTCCTTTCCCTCTGTGTTGGTAACAAACCACCATAATGTATGTAGATTGGAATTTTTTTAATTTAATTATTTGTCATTATTAAATTATTTATTAGTGTTTTTGAATTTCATTTCACTGCATTTTTTTTCCTGCCACCATTGCTGGCAGCTAAGATCCACGAGTTTCTCATACATTATGTTCCTTCCCACATGCATGTGCACACACACAAACACACCCCAAACAAAAACAGAAAAAGAAAAAAAAGAGAGAGATTACACTTCAGTATATTTGTAAATAAAAGCAACCTGTAAACTAAGGAGGATTTTCTCTGAGTGTGCAGTTCTTTCCGTGCTCTTGCAGACTGAGAGCATGTTCTCTGTCTCCTGGTGCTGGCACCAGTGCTCCCCAAGGTGGGAGAACGTGAGGATGGGAAGGGCTGAGCGCTGCCTTGATGGTTTTAGTGGTGGGGAACAGGGTAAGGGTCTCCTTTCACACTGGTCTTTGGCCCCTGCAGATTGAGAGCTGCTCTGTAGGGATGGGCACAGTCTGTTACTCATCACGGCACCTCTGGCCAGCTGTGCCATGCCAGGGAGCCAACCCAGCCATCGACCCTGGCACGGGAGCTGTGCCGTGGTGATTTCAGAGACCCAGAGGGCTCTTTCTGGGCAAAGCTCATGCAAGGGCATCACATGCTAGAACAGACAAATGCGTGTAAGTGTTAGCAAGGGGTTATGAAGTATCCATCCAGTAATGGCAAATCTGAGACCAATATAAAATGATAGATATGCGCCAGCGTCTCTTGGGCCATGTAAACATGAACATGAACTTCAGCTGAGGTTTGATCTGGTCACATCTGATTACTCACTGCCATTCCCCAGGTCTGGAGACGCTACATTTCTTTGCCTCAGGCATAAAGTCACAATTTCTATTTTTTATTAAAAATCAAAGCAGGCCGTTTTACAGCTAACCTGGTATTGCCAAAAGGGGCAGCCCCATTCCACCTCCGCATGCCATTTCAGCACGTCCCTGCGGCCTCGTGCAGCAGGGTGGGCTCACAGGCCATTCTGGGGCCCCAGAGCCCTTGCCCAGCAGCAGGGAAGTGGTGCACCCCAAGGGGAGGGTGCAGGAGCTCCCGGGTCACTCCCACTGCAGTTTGCACATCGTGCAGGTGACACCACAGAGGGCACAGCACAGTGAGAGCTGGTAGCTCAGTGACATAATAAAAATCAGTTTAAAACTTTTCTCCCCTATTTGCTACCTAAAGATCCATAGGTATCTGCTGAGCAGCTCTCCCTGCTCAAACTCTGCCCAGGATAAGGGAGGAAGGCACAGCCTCAAGCCCCACCAGCAGGCTGGATCAATAAAGCATCTTTGCTCCCACTTGGCACCTTCGTTCCCTTTTGCTGTCCAGCTCCAAACTGCATCATCCTGTCCCACTCATGCTGGTTATTGGTGGAATGTCACTGAGGAAAAATGAATTGCCATTAGCAATTGGTTTCACCTAAGTCAGAGTTAGCTACTCAAATATTCATGCTCTGTGTGCATCTAATATTTATGAAGGAAGAATTACTGAGTTGCCCATAGCCATTTCTGAATCTCCAAAAAAAGATAGGTGAAAGGGATCAGCAAAAAAAGAGAGAGAAAAAAAGGAAAGATGATTAATACATTTGGGGCTTGGTGTTGTGCATTGTTTGTGCCGTGTTTCTCTTTGGTGTCAGAGAGACAGAATGGAAACTGATTTATGCGCCACAGCTGTAGCAAACAAAAGAAGAAGCAACCAGGGAAATGGCTAGAGGTAAAAATGCCGGTGCAAAGGGCTAAAGGCCTGCACCTGGGTACTGCTTCCCATGCAGCCTCCCCCCCTTGGAGCACCTTGTAAAATCAGATTATTTGCTGGACACAGGAGTTCAAACAGCCCTTCAAAAGATTTGTCTTAATAATTGCTGCCTTATCTTAACTTCTGGGGTTTTTATCAGCCAAACTGCTGCTGGGAGGCAGGTCCTGAGGATAAGGTTCTGTCACTCTTAATTATTATTACCTCTTATAATGAAAACACATTTTTTCATCCTTCTGTGCACTTGGAAATGGTGTAACTAATGAATGTCTAGTGTTTTATCAATATTTTTAATAACATAAAAGAAACATTGTGAGCATGGCCCCACTGTATAAATGATTGTACATTAAATGCTATTAAATAGATAGCATACTTGCTTCTCATTTATTTATATTCAAATATAAACCAATTACTCAGTAAGACTGAAACACATTTTTACATTCTCAGAAAACCATTCTTTCCAGAAAACCAAATTTTGCAGTTAAGATGCTGTGGGGCTGTTTTCCATCACAGAAGGAACAGGGTAATTAGCACCAGAACCAGCAGGTACATTCTGAAATGAGGTGTTAGAGAATGCTATTTCTTTGTTTACTTATGATGGGAAAACAAAACAATTCTCTCTGAAAGCTCACTAATGAATTTGGCCTGCAGTGTTTACCAAAGCAGCAGCCACCATTCACAGTCAAATTGGTTTTTCTCATACTTTGAGAACTAAATATGAATTGCTTGGATGAAGTTAGAGCACAGTGTCAGTTGTAGGTGTGGAAGACCTCAATTTCTGAGCTGATTTGCACATCTCCATTTCCCTGGCCCACAGCTCCTTGCATGGGTCTAGCAGCTCCCACCACCGATGCCTGGGGTCGGATGCACTGGTCCCGGCCCATCACAGGCTCCTGGAGGATCACCTGGTGAGCAAGGCCCAGTACCAGGCACAGCCAACGCTGCGCCTCAAACTCAGGAGCAAAGAAAATAATCCTGAGTAGAGAATTATGTGAAGCACAACATGAACTAGGCCAATGCACATTTCACTGGCATTGAGTGGTGAGAGAGTCTTTTCTCTGCCCTCTGGATTTACCCTTTTGCTCTTCTCTACCCTTTGGATTTACACTCACTGATAAACCCTTGACCTTTAGTCAGTAAGAGGGCATCGCATTCTCCCGTCTTTAGCCAAAAAGAGGAAGTAAAGTGACATTTTCGTATCCCTGTGGGATGATGTGTCCACAAGGAACTGTGCAGAGAACTAACATGACATCTGCTCACCCCAAAAATCCTCCTGCTGTCCCTTGTGCCCACTGACTGCCTAGCAATGAGGGCAGATCCCTTCCTAGGAGCAGCCGGTGAGGAGGGTTTGCTCAGACCCTGGCGTAGTCAGATGGTGTCCGAAGGAGAAAGGATTCTGTAAGATAGGCAGTTAGAAGCAATGTTTTTATGGCACACGAGCCTGGTGCTGGTGCTCAAACCCCTACGTCATCAGCAACACAGATTTTTCTCACTGGTATGTGCTTGTGTGTCCTTCCCCTTCCAAACAAATCTTTCTGTATGCTGTGATCTTTTACTTCTAAACAGGCTTAGCCAGAATTCAAGTGTTTTAGTCTGAGTTGAGCCATTTTTCCATAGAAATAGCTGTAGAAAAGGGTAGTGCACTGAAGGATTTCTTACAGCTTTCTACCTGAAATGTTGTTTTCTGAATAAGCAATCGATCTCCCTTGCCACAGCAGGACTATGACAGCCTCAACACAGTTCTTCCCCAAAATACTTTTAGCTCTTCTGCTGCTTCACTTCAGTGTTCAAGGCAATGTTTTGGCACACTGCCTCCTCCCCGCAGGGCCCAGGGAGAACAGGCCGGACTCTGGTGGGAGTTGGCATGAGGAAGGTGACAGAGTCCTGGCCCACAGAGGAGCAGAACGAGGTGCACCGTCTGTGTACGTGGTGTTTTGGGACAGCACCTCCTGCTTTGTGCCACTGACCCTTTCAGCTGTGACCTTCACTGACTCAGCCCTGGGGACAAGCCCTGTCCCCTGAGTGGGACAGGGACCTTCCCTGGAGCTGAAGGCACAGGCTGCTGCACTGGCTCTGGACCTGTGTCACAGCATTAATGCTTTTCTAAGGAAGGTGTTTCACAATGAGCTGTCTGTGTTATTAAAACGAGGAACACAGGCTATGAAATGCCTCTTCCCGCTGACTTGCCCTCCCCCCTCAGAGAGCATGTCTGTGGGGCTGTGCGATGGTTGGAGCTGCACACCCAGAGCCAGCCAAGCTCTGCCCCTCTCCGGGTACCAGCGCCGCTCAGCCAGGCTTAATTTGTTCCTTTGTTCAGCTGGTCACGAGCAAACTGGCACACAGCAGCACACAATGAGCCACTCCTGATCAGATTACCAGAGATTGGCCCAGCTGGGGCATCCCCTCACACCTGTGTTGTCAGATTAGTGTCGATAAGGAGCTGCTGATAAGCCTCGAACTGAAGTGCTCCCAGGGAACCCCGAGCATTCCCTTGATCTTTCTTTACACTTCAGCACTAAGTGAAAACCTTTTGTTTTAGAACCAAAAGGAGGAACCAGGTAATTATACTCCCAGTGGCAACAGTCTTTCATGCAGGACACAGCAATGAAAACCTGCTGCTTACTGAAGCAGGCAAAATATATCGGACTAAAAAAGAATTAATCACAGAGCCCTGGCTAACCTAACCTCTTTTTTTTTCACTGCCATGAGGAGGGAGAAGCCTCCAGGTCTGCGTACGAGGCAGAAAGAAACAAAAGTGTGTTGAAGGCAGGTTGCTATCGGGCTGGCATCTCCTGAGATGCTCTGGGGATGCAGCTTCACACAGGGCTGCAGCCTTGGAAACTCAGTACACAAACGGGGATGTTTCTGGATCAGCTGATCAGAACAGAAAGCTGGAACTGAGGTCCCAGTTGGGGTTCATCTGCCTGTCTGACTCCCAAGGGCAACGAATGAGTCCCAGCAGCTGTTCTCTGGGAGCATCAGCCGACAGCCTGTGCCAGTCCCAGCACACTCCGAAGGGTTTGTGTGTTGAGTTATTGGGATCACATGTCCCAGCCTTAAAAATATTCCTCTTCTCATTGACACATCAACAGTTAGTTTGCAAAACACTTGGAAATTAAAATCTCAGGCAGGTGTGAAATGGATGGTTTGGAGAGGACAAGCAGCAGAGGGTCCACGTGCTGCAGGTGCTGCTGCAGTGGTGGCAGAGACCACGGCTACAGCAGGAACAGTTGGACCTGCTCTGATTTTCAGACAATGCAGTGATGCAACCTGCAGCTCTCAGCCTGCAGCTCGGCCCAGGGAGGACCTGAGCCCAGTAAGTCAGCATCTGAACCTCATTTCTGTGACACCAACACATTTTTAGTCACTAATAATAAATCAGTATCATAATAAAAATAACCACTAAATAAATTACACTTAATAGATAAAATATTAATAATAAATTACAAATTTGAATTACTTTTGTAGCAAAAAATGCCTATTTCTACATCTTCTTAATCTCTGAAACTTCTCCAAGGCCTTTTGAGCATGGAAGATTCCTGTAAGACAACTAGAACATGCATGAAAAAGAACAGGCTTTTGAAATCTAATCTTCTCCTGCTTAAAATAGAGGTAGTGCTGGGCTGTTGACAGTAGGTCTCTGAAGACTTTCAATATACTTTTGATTCTATGGCTCTGGCACCACATAGGAAATTAATTCAGTGACAATATTTTCATTAGATTATAACCCAAGTTCTCAATCTTAGGCACATTTGTATGCTTGTAATACATTCTAATTACTTGTAAAGAATAAGTCTGTGTGCTGCTTGGTTTATTGAATATATTAAATTAATGAATAAATAAATTTGTCTCCATGCTGCAAATGCCACTTGACATCAGAGGCTGCTGCAGACAGAAATGCACTCGGCCGGGGTTTTGGTAAGCGATATGGTTTGTATCATAGCTGGACTTCTCTGGCTTTCACAAGAGTGATTATTGAGAAAAACATTTTTTTACCTCTAAACAACAGAAATAAACCGTGTGAAGAGCCTTTTCTTTTTAAATGATTGCTCAGTATTGATTTAGTCAGGAGAATTGCTCTTTCTGGCTGAACTCAGTACCTCACATGGTTTCCCTAGGATGGAGCTCTCAGGAATTCACCCACTCTTGTGCTTTCACATATTTCTAAGTTATCCTAGTAGGAAGGAAATAGCAGATATGTGAATGAAAATGTGATACTGGTGGAAAAACATATCAGACTCTAGTATTATGTAGTGTTTGCCCATACTGTGGACTTTTCTGTTTATTTTGTATTTCAGTTTCAAAAAAAAAGTATTTTTAGCATGGAACAGTCATCAGAAGTGAGAATTTCTCTCAGAAGACGGGAAATCCACTATTTTTTTCAGAGAGCTATTGAGCTGCCATGGTAGAAGGGACAAGTTTTGCTCTTTCCTCGATGCAGAACTTTGAGAGGCCTGTCTTGCTCCCTCCTTCATGGTTTGTTCATTAATGTGTTGCCTACTGAGTTTTCCTTTCATGGAATGATTTTCCTCTCTAGCCCATAAGAGAAAAATAATGCAGGTCATGGCATGCAGGGAAGCCAACCTGGTGTTCTGGAGCCAGCTCAGTTCCCTGGAGCTGGAGCTCCAGAGCACTTGGGTTTGCAGGGAAATGGTCCTTGTTTCTCAGAACAGTTGCATCCCTGGCAAGTGCCAAGTTTTCTGATAAATGGTCTCCAAATCAAAATGCTGCTGGTTCAGATCCCTTCCTGAGAGTGGGATCCCATGTGGTTAGGAATGATGTCTCCAGAGGTGCTTACAGAGGACATGGAACAGAGCAAAAGGGATGTCACACAGAAAATGGTTTCTGTTGCCTCTTAGTGAAAATGTGAGGTTCAAGAGGTAAAAGAAAACAGACTCCTGGTGCCAGAAGGCGCTATCAGGCAAGGGGCCTGGTGACAATGCTGGAGCAAAGAAAGAAGGAAAATTTCTCTTCCAGCCTGTTGAAATCAGCATCCATGGAACAAGCCAATGTGGTTTTCGGTGTTGTTAGGGCTGCAGCGCTTTGTTCGAGAGCTGTTCACCCATGTGAAAACGCATAACTCTGTCAAGCTGCCAAGTGAAACTGGGGGTGATCGGCTGCGTAAGTGCTGGTAACGCAGGCTAACGCTGCCTTTGGCTACTTTCAATTACACACCCAATTCATTTAAGACTTCTGAATATTTGGGAAAGGAGAATATGCAGAACTTGTTTGTTTACATCAGATTGTGCTGTGTTTTCAGGTTTCTCAACTGCTTTTGGAGCAAGTGAGCACAGCCCTAGCCCTTCCTCTTCCACATACCTGGCAGGTTTGCCAATGCAGCAAACGAGGCCTCTCCAGGAGCGAGGAGCCGTGCCAGGCTGGTGTTGTGCAGGGTTTCGTCATTTCACCCCAGTGGGAACTGAAGCAGACAGGCATTCAGCAGCGAGTGCTTTGCAAAGCAAAGAGTCCATGCTGGTGCTGGATGATGATTCAGGCAGCCCCAGGGCACTGCTGGGGCTGGACCGGGCTTGGTTGGGCTGAAGGAAGGTGGTAACCACAACAGATCTCAGCCTTTCATCTTGCAGGCACTGCTGGAAGCATGACCAGGTTCTGCTGGGCTTGGTACTGGGCAGAGCTGATGGGAAGTGCACTTGGTTTCTCCCTGCACTGTTGAGCCAGGACAGGCACCCAGGGCTGACACCCAGGGCTGTCAGGGCACCCAGGACAGGCACCCAGGGCTGTCAGGTGTCAGGGCACCCAAGGGTAGCACCCAGGGCTGTCAGGGCACCCAGGGCTGTCCCGGGCAGCGAGGCTCTCCCACAGGCTCGACGCCTGGCACCGAGCAGACAGCACCAGCAAGACTTGGCAGGAAGCTCTAGGCATCGCATCTTCTTCATAACTGAAGCATTTTTTCGTGGCTTGGGATGCTCTCAGGATGGCCTGTCTGTGCAAGTAGCTTTTTTTCCACTGGTGATTGAGAGTGAGGTCTTTTGGCTGAGGAACTCACTGAAGCTGACAGTTTGGGGTTTTTTGAATTTCTGTGCAGCTCTCTGTTCTGCACCAGGGTGGTTCTGAGCCTGTCCTAATTAGCCCAAATTACCATAGCTACAAAAAGCAGGAATTGATTCTCATGGTACCTTGCTTATCTCTACAGAGAGCTACTGCAAACACATGCCCCTGAGGGCACCACAGCAAATTTCTGGACCTTAATTCACATGTTCAAACTCTTACTCAAGCTTGCACACCAGATCTATTACTGCTTTCAGTAATTTTCAGCTTCTATTAAAGAACTCGCTACCTATTTCTTTCCTAATCTGCATAAAACACATAGCAGCATTCAGCTGTTGGAAGGGCATCCTGAAGAGTCAGGACAGCACAGTCCCCACCCAGACAACCAGGACTTCACAGCTCAGAGCTTTCTTGGCCTGTGACAAACCCACCCAGACTCGCTTGTCCTTGCTTTGCTCTGATGCTGCTTTTCCCTATGTTCCTACTTACCCACTCCCAAAGCAGCTGTGCCACAGGGGCGAGGAAGGCAGTACTGCTCCTGCTCACACTGCCAGTGAAGCAATGCCTCAATTAGCTGTCAGAGAGGAGTTTGAGAGCTAGAGTTGGTATCTGCAAGTCTGGAATGTTTGTGTTACTGTACCAAAAGCAACAATTACACCACAGGAAGGAAAACAAACCTCCACAAACTAAGGAGATAAAACCAAACAGGTTTAGTCAAAGTAATGGAATAATATTTTATCAATCATCATTATTCTGCTTTGCCAAACTTCATAACACTGAAGGAAAATGTGGTTTTTTTTTTTTATTCTAGTGAAAAATCTGACAGTGTGCAATAGAAAGCTAACTTCTGAATGCTGAGGAAAAGAAGCCTGAAATGGTTGGTTTTGAACCAAATGCACATATGATTGATTAAAACTTTTATGAATGAAAATACAACACTAACATCGCTATTTTAATACAACCAAAAATTAAATACAAAGTTCACTTGTCATGACATTTCTATGTAAATATTGTTTCATATTTCTGAATTAAGAAGATCTGAATAAGACCAATTTCCCCCCAAAACTGCTCTTGCAAAACTACATTATGTTCCAGATACCTGTCCTGATTTGACTTAAAAAATAAACCAGCATGTTTTATGTCGCTGAGCCCAGCACAGGTGTGGCACGAGCAATGTCTTACGTGTGAAAATCCAAAGGTGTTTCTGGCTTTTCTTTCCCAGTTTTGCAGGAGAATCAAACAGTTGTCCCCTCTATACTTCAGGCCATTTACCTTTCAGACTTGTTATGGCTGCCAAGGGCATGAAAAATGAAGCAAAAAGGAAAGCACAAGGTTATGTAAAGTGGGGAGTATTGTCCCTGAGGTGGGCAGGGTTTACTGGCACATCCCGTGTGACAGCTGAGGAGAACCTGGCTTTGAACGACAGAGTGCAGAGGGTTGGGAGTCAGAATACATACTGCAGCCAGCAAAACTGAGCCAGATAAAATAGATGCTCAGCGTATGTTTCTGTCCGTGCAGCATGAAGAGACTCCCCAGGTAAGGTGTGCTCAGACACAGGCACCGTGTGCTCCCTGGAGCTCCATGCAGCTGGCCTGGCCACAGCAGGAAACGCCTGTGGGAGAGGACAGGCTGGCACACCCAGGGACCAGGCAATGTTAGTAACAGGATCTGCTGTGTTGCCTGGGAGCAAAACCTCCCAGTCTTTGCCAGATGCCCAAGTCACATGCTAGATGGCAAGAAGCTGTTCCTTACAGACTGGCATTGACATGGCAAATAGCAACACAGGCACTGCTCTTGGCAGCATTTCAGAGCAAGATTTTCACAAGGATTAACTGTTCTGAATGATTTCTCCAATATATGAGGTACAAATATTCTTTTCTTCCAGCAGACATGCAGGTCTTTCTTGTACAAACACCGTGGCCAGCAGAAGGAAAATCTTGCCTTCCAGTTATGCAAAACACCTTCAGTGACCCTGTGGCCAATTCCACGGGTGCTGATGGAGGGCAGGACCATGTTTCTCAGGGCGCAGGGTCTCTCCAGTACTTTGCCCCTGCACACCTACTCTCAGGAAGTAAATCTGTACCAGAGATCCTGTCCTTCTCAAAGGAAAAAGCAGCCAGAACTGAACAGGCACCAATTCACAGTCCATGCTGGTGATGGTCGGTCAGAAACCAACTGATGTTTCTTGTCTCTTTGTTAGAAATATTCATGTTGTCACCTGTGGTGGCAAGTGGAGGAGACAGCAACTCCCAGACCTGCAGTCTGGTCTGGAACAGGGGTTCACAGGTGTCATAATTTCTGCTATGGTTGTGCTTGGGGCTTTTGGCATTAGCACCTCAATTTTGCATCAGACTTTTGTCTTCTGGCTGTATATAAGACTGTACATAAACATCACATATGCATTTCTTTCTATCAGAGATTTTTATGATTCGCTGCTATCATAAGCTGATACGAATCACCAAATATTTCTTGCAATTTGATTTCATGTTGATGTGGGTATCAAAGCTCTAACACATCAAAACAAATGTTGTCTGTTATGATCAAAGTCTATGGGATTTTTAATATAATCACCATCCAAAACCTGAAAGAAATGTTATGGGAAGGATCGGCTGATTTTCAGGCAACTGAATTAGAAACAAAATTCTAACTGATACTCAGTAGCATTTTGGCATCTAGGTCGAGGGACCTAGATGCCAAAATCTAGCCCTCTAGAAATCCTGGACCAGGCCGGTGGGTGATCCACCATTTCAGCAGTGTGCTGAATAATTTTATCCTCAAACAATTTTAGTTAGGGGCACTCCCAACATCTATCTCACAAATTACTGATGGAGTCACATCCCCTGCAGCACTCTTAGGATATTGTATCATGCATCTTTTTTAGCTTATGACTGGAAAAGATAAGATCTGAAAAGAATTTGGTGGTGAGGTAGGTGATGAAATTCTGCTGCTGTGTTTGAATACATCAGGCAGGAATTGTTTTGAGTCCTGAATATGTATTTGATTTCCGCAGGCTCCCAGGTAAGCATCTTCTGTGGAGGGAGTACAAGCATTGATATGCAGATAGAACACAGTAACTATCAATAATCCAATGGCACCTGAAAAATCAGGGAATACATTATTCCAGAATAGGAAATGGACTAAGAGCCATTCATTTCTTTAATGTTAGATGCTGGAGAATGGGATGTTGCCTGTGTTGTCTCAAGTCTGGTTTGTGTGCATAGGTAAATACAAGTTAAATGATCTCTTTCAAGATGCTTATCAGCCTCTGCTACACTTTGCACTGAAGGCATACAAACAGTTACTCAGCAGCAGGGCGAAGAGAAGGGAGACCACTGCAGTTTTGACCTTTTTTCCAGCTTCTTGGGGATGATCTGGCAAAGGGCAGATTTTTATTTAACCCATAGCACTGGGCATTGTCCCTTTGGTGTTCAGTGCAGGTGTGAACACAGGCAGCTGCTTAGATGGATACGCCGAATAAATGCAGTTTAGCCATAACATATGATAAACTGTGGGGAGGGCAGCCAGCTGCGGAATGCTCTTGGTAGCAGTAACTTTATGGAAATGAAGACACTGGGCAGTGATTTCCTATAAGGCCCACCAGGTAAATGCTGGGAAGCAGCTAGCCAGGTTAGGTCCTAATGAGACAGGCACAGCTTGCACAGCTCATGCTATGTCTTGCTGAGGCACGAGTGGGTAGTAGCAAATGGACGTGCTGGGATCTGCTTGCTGGCTCCCAAGCTGGGAGAAAGGTAACCACAAAAATACAGAGAGTGGAAAAAATTATCCCATACTTTTAATGCACCTACATCAAATACATCGGGGAAGCAAAGTTCCAGCACCAGAAAACAGAGAGCACTACCTTCTGATCACCATTTTCTGATGGCTCGTCTGCTTGCAGCTGTCAGAGCTGCCTGTTCACTGCTAAAAGGAGAGCGACCTGCCAGAGGAGCTGGCAGATTCCCCTCACACCTTTACGCTGGGCAGCCTGGTGCCTGAGGATCCTGCCTGCAGACCCCTGGTGTGCCAGCCCCTGCCACGCCACCCGCGCCGAGACGCAGAGCTCACGGCTGAAACGTGCCTTCTTCATCCCCTTTATGTCAACATGCATCTATATTTCTAGCCGGGGCATTCTCCCTTCTTCCATTTTACCTTTGAATAAAGCAAAGCAAACAAAGAGGTATCGAGCCCCTGAACATCAATGGGGAGAATACACACATATTCTTGAGCTGTCCAGACTATAGACCCAACATCCTGTGACGCAGCAGACGCAGCTTCCCCATTGTCCGGCGACCCCAGCTGAGCTGGGGGAATGGCCCAGGGCGGGGGAGAGGAGGATCAGCTGTGGGCCTGATCCCAGCTGCACCAACCAGCTTTGTGACGGGCAACAAAGGGCAGAAGAAAAGACTTTTGTCCTTGATTGCGAGAGCGACCAACCTTGGTCTCATTGGCAGGGATGACGATTAAGCGGAGAGGATTCGTTCATTGTCTGGCACTCGAGATCTCCCAGCAGTTGTCCACTCCAGCATGCTCAAATAACGGGCGGCGCCTCGTTTCTGTCCACGGCTCTGGCGGCTTTGTCTGCCCGTGCCAGACTGCCAGCCCCGAGGTGTTGTTCGGCTGCAGCGGAGAGATCTCACTGAGAGATGGGGTAGAAAAAGGATAGAGAAAATGTGTGAAAAAAATTGCCAGGACAGGCTGAAGAGTGAAACAAGGTCTCCTTCCAGTGAACCTGGGATAAGCAAACAGTGCTGGGTTGACAAGCATTTCATGGGGGTTCCATCACCCCATGTATAAAATCCCTTCGGGGAGGACAGGCCACATAGGCTCTTTATGCTGGGACCTCTAGCCTGGAGTGAGTTTTATGGAAGAACTCTTGACCCCTGCAAAAGGGCATAACATGAGAGCAAAAAACAACACTGCAGCAGTGCTCCGCACACTTTCCTGTAGGAGCAAGAACTTCCCACCAGCTCAGCCGGGGAAGAATGAGTCCCATTCAGGGAGGGAAGTTCGTACCATGGAGGCTGCCACCAGACACCCCTTCCTGATGCTAATCCTATTCTTCTGCGGTGGATCAAGTAATTCTTGTGTATTTTTCCTTGGCTAAACAAAAAAGATATTTAACCACAACAAATCTGCTGCCAGCAAATGTCAATCTTAGCTTCTCGGGTCTATATTATAAGTACCAGCTACCATTTTCTGATTGTCATTTTTTACTGCAGAGGTACCTCACACATTGACATGGATCTCCTGGCAGTGTCACCAAAAGCAATGGAATTATGTGTACTGCATGAGGTTGCCCCCTGATAAGAATATTCATAAAACATCAATAATTAATATTAATTGGTCTAGTGAGGAGGTGTCCCTGCCAAGGGCAGGGGGGTTGGGACTAGATGATCTGTAAGGTCCATTCCAACTCCTAAAATTCTATGATTCTCTGATCTCCTAGAGATGTTGCTTCTGCCAGTTCTGTCATTTCCCAGTGGCTGAACTGGCATTTAAAGAACTGATGGAGTTTTCTTCCTTCTGTGTCCACATCTAGATCACAAGGTTTCTTCTAAAGATTATTGGCAAGACTAATTATTGCTATTATCCAAGGATGGATGTAACCAAAGATTTCTCCATCCAACACAGTTTCAACAGAATGTATCAGAATTTAAAGGACTGTAACCAGGGTCAGTCTAGGTAATGCACACAAACTCAGGTATTCCTCTGTGTGCAAAGCACTCAGTAGATACACAGCTTTATGCAGCTGCAGACAGTGCAGCGGAGAGAGCAGCCCAGCAAATAGTTTTGCAGCTTGTCTTCTCCACAACACTTTGTTAAATACATTATTGCTTCATCATCACTTGTGGTTTGTTTTGGCAAGCCCACAGCATCACATTTCTCAAAGTCTTCTGCACCTTAATAAATCCAAGCACATTTTGAACAGAAAAGGGGAGAAATTAGATGTGTTGTGCTCAACTGGTAACAGTTTCCTGCCACACCTGATTAACGGAGTAAAGACAAAACTTACCTCCTGTTGGAAGAGGTCCCATCCAAGGCATAGGCTGTGTCAATTGCCCTTAAGGAAAAAGGACACTTACTTGAGGAGGATTGCTGTGGGGTTTTTTTCATGGTTGTTTACTTTTTTTTCAAGGAGCAGTTTGATTTTGCTGTGAGGGAGGAGAGGAGACTGTCCTGCCAAGCAGGACGGGGACGGTGGCTCTGCTGCTACATTTCCTGCCAGCATAACTCTCTGTGAGCAGCAGTGAATATCCTGGTGCATATGTCCTGCACATCCCTCTGTGCAGAATGTGGGCTCCACCGGACTCACAGCAATGTGGTGCAGTGGCACAAAGGATGCACGTGGCAAAACCTGCTATTTAGAAGTGGGGAACCACCTCTTTACCCATCAAAACATGACCTCAGACAGGAACACTCCCTCCTACCCCCCTCATTTCATCATGCTTGGTTAAATGAGGTCATGAAACCTAGTCACACAATTGTGTTCATTTATGTGCCAACCACTGCCTCTGCTCTACACATGTATTTTTTAGAATGAAGTATAAAACCAAATTTTAACTCATGCAGCAGGTTACTTCCCATTCATTCTGGCATCTGCTGCTTGCTACAATGATCTTAAAATAGCACATTGTAAAAGATCATTTAAGTCTTGCAGTGTACAGTTCATGTTAATGGTAGCAATTGGCAACTGTGTCATTTTATACAAGGCTGTCACCTTCTTTCACTAGTATCTGTAAGTATTTCCTACTGAGGCAGCTTCAGTTTGCCACCACTGTCAGATCCAAATTCAACCAGATCAATTGGTACCTCCATGTACACTTGTGAATTCTTCTGAATCCACTTATAAGTTGCACCTGAAAATCCAAGAAATTACATGGCTTCCCATACATTTCCTTTGCTATAGTTCATCTTCTGTTCCCATAGCTCTTGATTCTTCATTGCTGAGCTGGTGTAAGATGCTTGCAGAAATTGCTGCAATTGCTCCTGGATGTATCAGGTTCCTTTCTCCACCTGCCCTTCAGCAAGCAAACTCTCTGCCCAGGAAATGTTGGTCATCACAGTCAGCACACAAAGTGAATATACAAATAATGAAAGAAAAGAAGGAAAGATGAACCGTATTTTGTTTCTAGCCATGACAGACACTTAGTAGCCACATGCTACTTCCTTAGCGCTCCAACAATTTCCTTATTGCCCCTTCCATGACACATTTCCGGATGTAGCTGAAACCTGCAAGTCAGAACAATCTCAAGCAGGACAGTTAGAGACATTCCCACAGATCATTTCAGCTTGGGAAGATGCTGCTTTGTGATCACAGCAGCTGGAATCACCAGGGTCTGAACTGTGGCAGGGTGAAGAGTGTGGCAGTTACGTGCATAAAGTATAAAGTTTTATAAAGTCTTCAATGTATGTGCCTTGTCAGAATTTACAATAATTTAAGGTGCTTATTATTCCTTCAGGCATGGAACTCATAAATATTACTCAGTGCTATTTGTCATTGGCTTCTCTGTCATGCATAAAGCAAAATTAAATACTTATCTCTATATCGTTAACGTATTAAACATTAGGATTTATGGGGTTTGAGATCTTACTTGCTCTGAGAACATTAACTTCCTGATGAAAGATCTAAATGCAAATAGAAGGAATGCCAAAATATCCTGGAACATAATTAAGGATACTGAGGTGTGAAGAAGCCCCAGGCACAGGAATGTGCAGTTTTCTTATTTCCACTGCCACGGTGGGCTAGTTTTCTTTGCTCTGCATTTCTGTGCACTGTCCCAATGTGCCACCTTGTTTCTTTGCCAGCAGGTGAAGAAAACCTAAGTGCATTCTTATATATGGATGATCAGAGAAGTGGTGTTCCTGGTGTAAAACATATCCTTGCTGTCTGTACTGGGAAACAGCAATTCAGCACTGTCGAGATTTTATATAAAGCATA
>NW_008670947.1:39553-41282 GCF_000695815.1 Acanthisitta chloris
TTACCTGATTTGTTTCTCTTGTTGCCATTCAAGGATTCCCACAAACAGGCATCTAAAGGGACAACTTTTAAACAAATGTCTATTTCTGCAGCAGAATAGTAACACTTTCTGTGCTGGTGTACAGCTCTAACTAAATCTACATCCTATTTTATCTATCCAGCGCAGAATGATCACCGCCACACTTTTTGTCATCTGCACAGCTGAGGCCAAGCTATGTCCCAACAGCAACATTGATGGCCAATCCAAATACACAGATAGAACTTGCTGGCACTGTAACATTCTGTATCTCATCCCAAAGGACTGAGTTATTTTATTCAGAAGACATTTTCTACCTTGTTCTAGTGGATTTAAATGTCCTTAGTGATGTGCTCCACCCTATGCTTATGAGACTTTCTCACAGTCCTACAGATCTCACTGCCAGCCCAAGGCTTGCCATTATTCATTCCTTCATCATTGCTGCTTTTACAATCCTCAGTAAGTCCTCTCCCACTTATATGTCAGCTACAATGTCTTGTCTTTGAGGCCAACTAACTTCTGCCACTATTCTCAGCTCCCTCTTGGCCCATTTTTATCATGTTTTGATTCTTGCTAATGTTTGTGACTCTTGCCCTTTAAGTACAAGTAATTGTATTAATCACTCTATGAAAAAAAGCAACTTAATGAGTTCAAACTTCACAGGATCAGAGACACAGAGTTTTAAAAAACCCTGAAGAATCCTGAAAAATTAAAGAACTCGTTATTTGCTTGCAGATTACTTTATAAAATCCAAAAATGAATACTAAAACACCAACAAGATTTCCAGTATACCAGTCCTCTCTTTTTAGGCAGTCTTTCCTCATTCTGTGCATTACGGATGTTTAATTGAAAGGTTACACACAGGGTCATCAACAAGGCTCACAATGCCTCCAGTCCTACAACACACTCCACTTCAAAGGGATTGGCTGCATTCCTGAGTCTTGTACCAATAAGCACTAATAACACTGAAAAATGAAAACTGAAACAGATGTCTCCAATAGCATTGATTCTTATTAGCTGTTCACAGCTCTTCTTACACCTCTGGGCATGGCGAGGCAGAGCCGAGCGCTGGGTGCGTGGCTGGGGCTGGTAATGCCGCTGGAATCCTGCACTGCTGCACTCTTTACAGACTGTCTCCATTGTGAGCTTCAGAAAACTTCTTTGAGATGGCATTTAAAAATGTATCAAATATCTAAACTCTTACTTAATCAGGCTAGGATTTGGCAGTAACATGCATTTCTTATAATTAACGGGAAAAAAAAGTGACCAAATGTACAATAGAACTGACACATACTCTTTTCTGTACCTTACTGCCAATCCCAGAGCAGTTGTGGCCACCCAGAATGAGCTTAGGGCAGGTCTGTGTGAGAGAACAGAATAATGGCAATCAATAGTTAAAAAAAACCCTGCTATGCTGTAAATATCCCAAGTGGACAAGCAACAGCCAAGTTCTTCATGCAATTTGCTCAGTGAATGGAAGCGAAACTGTTTTGGCATAACCCACAAGTGCGATGAGTATCTGTACCCTTGGACACAAAATTGGAGCATAAAACATCTTTGGGTTTGCAGAACTTCCTCATCTGCCTTGTTTTCTAACACACTTTTGCTCTTGGACATCATTGTTCTGCTTAGAAAGAAGGGCAGCTCTGACAGACAGGGAGTCCAGGGAAGCAGATTTTAACCTCAGTAGTGCACAGGCAGTGGAGGCTGCTCC
>NW_008670947.1:41310-82675 GCF_000695815.1 Acanthisitta chloris
CTGAGGGTTGACAGTGTGAGGACAGCTCAGAGTGCATCAGCAGCCTGGGCAACAACGGAAAGAGAGAGCTAAGTGGAGATGCTATGAGAGGGATGATGTGAGCAGAGCTGAAGCAGCTGATCCACTCTGCCCTTTTAGCTGCCAGTCCTAGATATTTTCTGTCACTAAAGGCTACACAGTGAGATGGATCCAGATGCTTCATCCAGATGAAGCTTAAAATTCAGGAATTTCAAATACACATCTGGTTAGTATGAAAGCAGTAATAAAAGAAGAATTTATCATTAATAACTAAAGAATCTTTTTTTCCTTGGTTAATATAGAGGTTGCTGATGCAGATAGCATCAAGTTCCTTGATATTAGAGGGACTCGCTCCCCACAGTACAGGCTGAAGCCTGTGAGCCCCAGTCCTGACCTTGCTGCTTCCAAAGCAATGCTGAGGTACAGCTGAAATTAGCAGAGGAGAGCATCATGTACACTGAACTGAGCAGGACTTTTGGCGTCTTGGCTGAGTATCAAGAGCTCCAAGAGAACCTTTATCTTACATTTTGATAAAATTGATCCCCTAGTACCCACTAGTCAGGGAGACAGGGAACGTGTGCAGGTAATGTGCCATTAGCCTTGTTCTCCGCTCTGCGATGGTGCTGGGAGGTCCCGTGCATCCCTCCGTGACACTCAACTGGGCAGCTCAGAGCTGTGCTTGTAATTGATTTCATTGCAGACAGAGCCAAAGAAGCACCATGCAGGTTCTTTACCAGCTGACCACTAAGTATTCTCATAATAAATCTAAACCAAACCAAACCAATTTTAAAAAAAAGAGACATAGAAAATGTAATTATTAGCACAGGGAAGGACAGACAAGCAAAGCATGAACAGCATGGACAAAGGTGTGAGATCATCTGCTTCAAGGGAAATTCATCCGTTACTCTGCTTTCCCCTTTCCCATTACCAGCTAATGGCAGAGTTATTCTAAAGGCTCTGCAGGGAAGAAAAGCACAGTAAAGGAGGAAACAAGATGATGGCATGAACCAAGGGAAGCTTCAGAGAACAGATATTTATTGGGTCTACTTGGATCCATTGATGAGTAAGTGGAACCTCCCACAACTAACAGGATGGAGCTCAAGGTAGACAGAGGTTTAGGACTTAACCAGAAGTAGGAAATGTTGCAATGACTTGCAAAATATGTCTGTTAGATCTCGGCTTCATCCATACCCACTTCTGGCTGTAAAATCCATTCCACAAGTTCTGTATTGGGTTATATCCCAAATGAGATTATTTTACATACAACTATATTTAATTTGCAGTGAGGGGAACACCTTAGTTTGTTTTATGTCCACATACCTGTTTAATTGGGCTTCTGATTAATTAATGTCACTGCTGCAAAGGTAGCTTTTATGAGGCACAAAAGAAAATGTAATGAAAATTATTCACAAGCCCAACTTCTGACTAGTAAACCCAAGGGCTTAATGTAAGAGGCAAAGTCCCCATCTGGTACTTCTCTTTGAAAAGAACAGCCCACATGAAGGATTTATTGTGACATTACAATGCTTGATGTCAAATAATCTAGCCAGAGGAACAATATTGCCCTAAAGAGAGCCATCAGGCCCTGTGTGACATGGGTATTTGAAAGGATTAACTACACTTAAATCAATATGGGCAATGAAAACAGAAATAACCAATCTCTTGGCCGCTCAATTATTTAAAAGTGTCTTTAGTCCCCACAGAATGGAATTAAACGCTTGTTTAAGAGGACTGACAATTAAATCTATTTCTTTAATGTCAAGATAAGGATGTGGGATCTGTGGCTGCAGTACAGTGTGAGGAAGTGGCGTCTCAGAGAGGACCATACGAAGGAGCCACTGGGCCCCACTGGCGAGAGGCTCTCCTGGGGCCCAGCTGCTCCCCAGGGGCACAGCCACCTCTGCTGGAGGCTGCCCAGGTTCACAGGACGGTCAGATGGAAGGGACCACAGCCTTGTCCCACCTCCCTGCTCAAGCAGGGCCTTCCCAGAGCATATGGCACAGGCTTGTGTCCAGACAGCACCTGAACATCTCCAGCAAGGGAGACTCCACGACCTCTGAGCAATCTGCTCCTGTGCACAGTCACTCTCACAGTAAAGTTCTTCCTCATGTTCAGGTGGAACTTCCTGTGCACCAGTTTCTGCCCATTGCCTCTTGTCCTATTGCTTAGCACCACTGAGAAAAGCCTGATCCTTCCTCTTGGTACCCTCCCTTCAGAAACTCATAGGCATTGATGAGGTTCCCTCTTAGTCGTCTCTCCTTGAGGCTTAATAGGTCCAGCACCCTCAGCCTTTCCTCACACTCCAATCCCTTAATCAACCTTCTGCTGGGCACACCTGGTGAGGTGGGCACGAAAGGCTGCACCCAGAGGTGTCCCCTTGGCTGCCCCTTTCCCTTCCTAATGCTATGCTTTAAGGGTATAAAATGCAGGCTTTAAAATCCACAGAATACTAATACCTGAGTGTTACTTCAGGTGATAATGTAAATGAAAGATCATTTAATTGAAGTGTACTGACAATTTCCCGGTTATTTGAGTTTTGAAAAGTTTGTCTGAAAGAAATTCCTGGTGTGTAAAATTTTAATAAGTTCTATTTTCAGATGATAGAAAGGAGGTAGCAGCAGCAGGATATATGCAAAGCACTGAATGTTCATCCATCATACTGCAGATACCCTAGGCGACAGGCAAATATCAGATGCCTGCATACCTTCAGTTAGAGTTCCTGGCCTGAAAAGCTGAGAGACAACCCATTGCACTAGGAATTTGTGAAAAAGAACGAGTTCTAGTCTCAGTTGTTCATCGTGAATTTCAGTATTTCCAAGTCCTCTGTGAGCGGTAGGACAGTTAATAGTTTTTTTTATTTTTAGACTACTTCAGAACATGGCAAACCTCCAGAGAAGTCCTTCTCTGCTAGGTGACGACATGTGGTAGTCATTCTCAATGTGCCATAAGGACTTCTGCTGCTGTTGAGCTCTCAGCAATGATAGAAAAGCTCTTCCCAGGATCTTCCATTCCATTTTTGCATTTTGTATCTGTCCACTAGAATATCATTCCATATTCATTCCTTTCAGCCAGGAAAAATAAATGCAGTCCAGAAAAATTCATATTTTTCTAAGTACTTTTAAAAAACAATTTGCGAAAATGCATTGTAGAAAATCATTACTCATGATTTTTTTTCTTGACACTTACGAGCATAATAGCTAGGAGGTGTTGTTGATTAATGATTTCTAGTTCCTCTGATGCTCTTGTACTAACATGTCTACATTTCAGAGTCATAGAGTAAGGTGCAAAAAAAAAAAAAAAAAAGACAAAAAACCCCCAAACAATTGTCACTTTGTAAGCAGAAACTGCAGATTTTATGGTTTATATGTGCCCTGACAGTTCTGCCTGCAATTCTCAATTTCAACACTCTTGCTATTGGTCCAGTGGCTGTGATTCCGAGCCTTGCCCTCAGCACATGGCTGGTCTCGTGGTCACCCCACTGGTTATTTTCTTGACATTATTTTTCTGATCATCATTAAATGATTTATTTTATCATCTCCTGCATAAGCATACAGAGCTGTTCATTCTTCTTTAAAGCATTTGGATCACTTTCTCTGCCCTTCCTGCCCTTACACGGCAGTTCCACCACAGCTGGGGCACACATCTCTCAGACACACAAACCCATCTCAGCTGCAGCTTTGCTGATGCTGCCATCACTACTATCTACCCTGGAGGGCAGACAATCTTGATATAAGATGATTCACAACAGGGAAAGATCAAAAAGATCTGCAGAACATCAGGTGTCAAGGAGCTGGTGCTGGTGCACATGGTCAGATGCAGCCACAGCACATGTGCAGCCCAAGCACCACTGGCACTTTTGCAGCCACAGCTGCATATTTGCCATTGCAGTCTGTGCCTGTAATACACACAGAATGCAAGGGCTGCCACAGGGAAGGCACAGCACAGCTGCAGAGTTCCTTGAGGGAAGGAATGCTCTGCTCTGGGCACCTGCTTTGTACCAGCAAGTGCAGGGGGCTGGGCGAGAGCTGCAGTGTCCCTTTTCTGATCCCTTGGTATGAAATGATTAAACAAACTTCATGGTTTCATGGGCTGTTCTCTATCATATCATTTCAAGGTATTGATAGTCATGCTTGGTAAAATTTGCATTAAACTGTATATATGTTTATACAGGCTAGAGGCAGAAAAGGCAGATTTCATTTGTTTCAGATTTCAGAATTTCAGAATTCAGAGCAAGTTCTTTCCAGCATGGAATTAGTTCTGTGAATCCAAATTTGGAGCATTCATTCCCCACTAGCTTACTCCTGCAGCACCTGAAGGATATGGATCTTGAATATTGGTGACACTGCTGATATGCTGCTAGTCTGTGAAGCTGAGAAACAACTATTTTGGGCAGTAACCCTAACACAACGAGCAGGTAGAACATCGCTGAGCTGTCCACAGTCATGGGGACTTTCAAGGGGCTGAGCAGCACAAGCACAAGCCTCTTTGCAGCACTCCTGTGCTACCTGCTGCACTGACCTTAGCTGTTAGCAAAGCTCTTGGGAACGAAAAGAAAAAGGGAATCTCTCCCTCACTTCCCTGACTTGTATTCCGGCCTCGGCTGACTCAAAAGCTGGATTTCAGCCACACTGACACTGTGCCACAGGCACAGAGCGCTCTGTTTTCTCATCATATTTCACTTTCCATCCTCTTTTACTCAACAAGAATTACTGCTACTGCACACTGCATGTAAACACTGTTCCAAAGTGGTGGCTGCAACCTAGGAAATCATAGAATCATAGAATCCTTATTCAGAGCTGGTGCCAGCCTCCTCCCCTTCCCACTCTGTGACCTGAAGGTGTTTTCTGGTTCCCCTAGTAGGAAGACACAAGTCTCAGCAGGAGAGCTTCAGCTAAGCCAAGGAGGAATCATGCTGTGTGTTTTCAGGACTGACTTCTATCTGTCCCAGTTGTTTTGACCCAGTCACCTGTGGCTGCTCTCTGACAGGGCTAGTTCGTGCCTGCCTCTTGCCACTTGCTAAGTGGGAGAACTTGTCTCACTCAAACTGTGCTGTCACTTTTTTTCAATTGACGGCAGACTGGTCTGACATGGTTCTTGTCACTCAAGTGGTGTAGAGCACAGATCCCTTTAATCCATCTAACAAGAAGTTCTCTTGTCTTCTCTCAGCACCAAAACTAATTACACAGCAAACCACAAGTGTGTGGTTTCATGCAGGGATATAAGGAAAGAAAAGACAATGTTTGCATGAGGGTGTACAGAACAGTCAGACATAAAGTCTGTTCACATTTTGCTTCCTTTCAGCCCATTTCCCACACCTAAGAAAAGCCAGGGCACAGTTCAAATTAAGCTCAGTAGTTAGATTCTCAGTTGGACTCCCCTCTCCTGATGCCAAGCCTTTGGATCTCTCTGACAAGCCGATGCTGTAATTCCTTCTGTCACAGGTTTTCTTCCACAGGCTTTGCCACAAGCTGCAGCAGACCCTGCCCTTTGGCCCTGTGTCCTCCTCATTCACAGCATGGCTCAAATCATGGACTCCCTTCAGAGGACCCACAAATGGTCACCCACAGGCATGTGCCGCTGTGACCACCACATCTATGGCAAACTGACCTGTGGCCTTCAGTTCCCCATGCCAGGGGGCTGCTCTTATTTTAAAAGTTTCAGTAGGAGATAGGTTCAGCCTTTTCCAGCTGAGAAAATAGCATGTTTTTCCCAATGTGAATGATTTTTACCATTCTCTAGCATCTTAACACACCTGCAGCATTACACTTTCATCTACCTCTTTGCCCAATTGCTAAATGAAGGATAGATAAAATAAGAATTCATTCAATGCTAGTGCTCGTTGCTTGTCTTGGTAGTTGAAGATCTGCATTAAATAAATTGAAATAGAGTCATGTCTGCTTAGGCAGAAAGACAAAGAATGAGCAAGAAGTAAAATAAGAAGTCTAATCTACCTAACAGCTCCCAGCCCAGGGAACAAGGGGTCACAGAGGTGAGAAGGAAGGAGCCTGTGGAACAGCACTGTATGCTTTTATGAAGGACTCTGACTTGGACAGTATGTTTTGGAAGGAGCGTGCTGGACAGGCCTGAAATCAGCATTTTACTTTGTGACTGCACTCCTGGTGTAAGCTATAACCATAACTGTAAGTAGCTGCACAAGAGCACAGGATTTGAATCCTGCCTCTGGCCTTTGCAGCTCTCTGCTACAGAAGAAATAATTCCTGCCTATGAGTTACAGAACAAGCTCTAAAACCCAAGGCATAGATCTAAACTCTGTTTCAAAAAGCAGTAGGATCTTTCTGCCTTTCTCACATTCCTCCGGCACTGTCCTGGTGCTGTGCACCCGAGGGGGCTCAGCGACCTCCCCTTTGTGGGAAGGGGAGTCCTGTGGCCAGAGGGCTCTCAGGGCTGAACATTCCTCCTGCAGACTGCAATTCACCTGTTTCTAAGCTGTCCCCCAGCTCCTCCTCTCACCAGCACATCCTTTCATCTCATTTATTAGGGAAAATGGAGGGGATGGGTTTAATCAGTGGAGAGGTGGGAAGCTGCTAGCCCCGGGGCTGCCCCAGCTGTGGCAGGAGCCGGCACTGCGGGGGAGAGGATGGCTGATGAGCTAGGCAGCCTGAATCTCCACGGGCTTGGTGCTCCCCTGGGGAAACCCATCCCAGACCTGAGACAGCTCAGCCTGGGCTGGCCAGGCAGCGCTCGCAGAACGCCTGTTATTGGATTCATTTGTCAGGACATAGCACAGCCAGGAATCCTTCAGAAATCTCCCTCAATGTCTCTTCTGCATTAATGCGAATAAAATCCATGGAATCTGAAGGAAGACATTCTTGATTAATCAAAGACACAGCCCATCAGCCGCGGCCCTGACGTGGCACTGTTTGGAAGGGGCAGTCAGGGGCAGCAGAGGCAAAGTGTGTTTGTGCTTGTTGTGAGGGAGAGGGACCAGGAGAAAGGCGTTCTGGTCCCTTTCACCCAAAAGGAATGGAAAGCACATACAGCACATTGTGATGGACTTCTGAGTGTCTGCTGGGGGATGAGAGGCTCAAACTAATTGTCAGCAGAAGTCAATAATTCTGCGTATTCCTATATGAAACACAGGGAGTCACTTGAAATGTGATCATGTTTTGAAATGCACTTTAGCTGCAATAAACCAACGTTTCTGAAGTAATGTCTCTCCTGTCTGTCACTATGGCAACCTGTGCGGTGCCGCGCAGCGGAACCTGCACCGCGGCTGCATCCCAGGGCTGTATCCCGAGACTGCATCCCAGGGCTGCATCCCAGGGCTGTATCTCAAGGCTGCATCCTGGGCAATCTCACGCCGGAGAAACAAACGTTGCTTAAAAGCTTCGCAAAGGTGTCGAGCAGCACTTTTCAGCCAACTCAGAGAGCAAACCGAGGATTGACAAAGAGCTGCCTCTAAAATTCCCTTTTGGAAATCCTTTCTGCTGTGTTGGTCCCCCAGCCCCTCTCTGCTGGGACACTGGGGCAACAGGTGGCAGCTAGGCTGAGCAAGTCCAAGAATTGCTGCTTGCTTATTTGTCCATAAGATAAGTTACAATTTATTAATATTCCAGTGTTTAGTATTAAAAAGCAAGTAAAGCAGAAAAACATTTTCAAGAGAGAATTTCTCAGGTAAAAGGCTTTAGTGGTATCAAAGGCTCAGTACTGAGAAATCACATTCTGCCTTTCTATTATATTTTCAAGGAAATACAGGAGAATGACTACATAGTCTAAAGACAGATGTTGGTAAACATTTGTGCCAGCAGCCCAGCCTTGTCAGGAAAGCACCGGTTTTGTTTTGCCACTTCTGACCAAAAAATAGTTTTCTTAGAATGCTTAGAAATTGAAAAGTTTATTCCAAGTTGAGAAAAGGGAAAATAAACCCCAATTTTCAAAAGAAGTCCTTTTTCTTGGGTGATCTCTGAGGATGTTTGCAATTTATTAAGTATTTTGATTCTGTGTTACAGAAATTAAAAGTCCTTTAAGAAGCAACTTCAGGTATTTTGCTGGAAACAAATGTCCTGACCTGTGAGTTAATGCCAGTTCTGCAGTCAGAGTTCTCAGAGTGATAAGCATTTCTGGCATACTTACTGAGAACACTCTGCCACTCACCCAGGGCCCACTCCAGAGCCCAAGGAAGCAGACAACAGCCTGAATACCTGTGAGGTGAAGGTCTTACCTGTATTCAGACAGCTCTGAAAAACAGGTCCTTAGTTGCCATCATTTCTGCTAAAATTTCCGTCCCCTGACCTGGAGCAGAACTGCCTCTCTCAGCATCTGTGAGCAGAACTCTCAAGACTTCCTCTTCAAAGCACAGAGGCATAAAATATGCTGCACAATTATATACCTCTCTGTATGGAATAACTCAGTAAATGCACCTTAACTTATAAAAGGAGCAGAAATAAGTCCATGTCTGCCATAGGTATGTGAGAAAAAGACATCCTGTTTGTCACATTCAATCAGAATGACTTCAGAAGTTGGAAAAGAAACATTAATAGTAGAAAATAAATCATGTTTAGGACTAATACCTACATGTTGTTTGAAGGTTGCAGCTACAATAAGGAACCCACAGGATGTGTGAATGCAAGACTCTTGGTCTAGGTGGAAACAAAGGTTCAAAGCCCTTCTCTTGAGTTTGGGGTGACCAACCCCAGACTCAGTTCTAAGCCTTGTTCTGGCCTTTTCCCACAAATGAGGTTGAGCCTACCAGGTTTTATGCTCAGGAATGCTGATACACAGGAAATGTTGTAGTATTCTTTGCAGCATGTTTGGAAACCTCACTTTAAATTTATACTGGGAGAACACTAGCAGGAAGGTTGTTTGGAAAGCTGATCCCTGTCCACAGCGATGAGAACAGTGCCCAACCAGTGCAGTCAGTTGTGCTGAAGGAGAAGAGACTTGGTCAATTACATCTCAATGTTTTTAGAGTTGGTCAATTATGTTTGAATTTTTTTTAAATTAACAGAAGAAAACAATAATATTGTTTCTAAAAAGTGGAATAAGCTCATAATTCACTTAGGGGTATTCCACAAACAGGAAAGAGGCCAAATTAATTTAATAAATGATTCACCATGAATTACACACTCAATATAGACAAAAATAAAGTTCATTCAAACAACCATCACCCAGCCTGGATGGTTTCAGCTGTTGCTTTCTCTCTGAAGTGGCATTTCATTAACAAAACTCAATGAGAAGATATTAGGTGCTTTCTTCTTATCTCTATGACTGATGCAATACCATTTGCTGAGATCAAAGTCCAAGAGGTAAGAAAGAAGAACCTCAAATGTAGGCTCTGGAATTTCAGTGCACAGAGGATGGAAATAAAATAAAAATCATTCTTACACTGAAACTGCATCTAAAAATAATAGTGGACAAATACTGTCGTTCAGTCAATACTAGGGAAGGAGTAACAAGCTTCCTAGAGAATGATTGGAACTGGGAATAGATCACTGTGTCTCCAAGATGCTCAGCAGAAGTAAACAGATTATTAATGTTCCAGGTACAATAGCCACACATTCTTTCAAAGCAGTCACTCTAACCTTGCTTCACTGATCCCTCTCTAGGCCCAGTCCTGGATTAAACCAAGTTGTCACTGGGCTGAATTTGTGGTGTAAATTACTTTGGAAAGAGCACCGTGAAATAACTGAACTGGGAGGATATTTGCCTCTCCAGCCTCAGAGCTCGGGACTGGCCCCCAACTCCTGCCCAACCGATGGACATTAACGTGCACAATTCCGGGTACAAGATCAGCTCCCACAGCATTTCTGTGCTCGGGATTCACAGCAGATGCTTTTTCATTAAAGATGGCTGAGTGTAAAGATGAAGACAAAGACAGTGATGGTGAACAAAAAGACCTGTGTATTTATCAAAAGGCTTGGCATAAATATGGTGCTGGTAGAGGGTTTCAGCTGTTTTATGTCCCAGCAACAGTTTAAACAATAACATTCATATCACAGAATGGTGTAGATAATATCTGCAATAAAACTGGGTCTTTTATGTTCAGGAGCAGACAAAGCCAGGGAAGCACATTGATAAATGAAGCTGAACCTTCGCATTTCGTTGTGGTGGAGCTCCCTCTAGCTTATGGCATTAACCCTGTGTCTGTAAATCATATTTGCTCAAACTCATACCTCCATTTTCAGGGGAGAAAAGGCTTCTGATTCTATATTCTTGAAGCATTTATGACATTTATAATTCGTCTGAAAAAAAACCCCAAACCAAAAAACAAAACAAACAAAACCCTAAAGCCCAGCTGCTATCATTAACAGCATCAACAGTACTGATGACAGTAAATTTCAGACTTTTAAAGAGAACAGTATAGGAAAATAATTGTGACATCGGGGACGTGACTGTCAGAAGCAGCTTTCTGCCTCTTCCAGCTTTATTCTCTTTTCTTTTCATATATATAAATATATACATATATTTACCCACTCGGCTGAGAGAATTAGCCATTCCAAAACGGCAATGAGCAAGTTAAGGAGATTCTGTAAGGTAAATTTATTTGTTAAATCAAATGAAATAATAATTAGTCTGAGCAATCCCAATTCCTCAAAAAATATTCTATTCACCTCTAATGATTGATAAGAGCAAATCATAAAAAGAGATTCAGAAGTATCTTAGGCTGATTAAGGGTAGAAAAACTAATCACAATCACTTCTCTTGTGCAGAATAAGAATATTCATTTATTTTCATTGCAGAATCCACACAGGTTCCCTTCTTTAGGATTCCTCTGCTTTTCAAGGCTGAATTAATGGGTGTAAATACTAACTGCACCTTTAATAGAAGTGTAATAAACGGTGCATTATGGAAACCTAATGCTGAAATGCTAATTTGTGTGGAGTAAGAAGACATTTCTGAAGAACAATATCCAAAATCTGATGTGAAGCTTAAATAACTGCTGAAATGATAAGCAGGCAGAGCTACAGGAGAAGAGTTAATTAAAAATCTCCAAGGCAACTTATACTCCTTTGTCATGAAAGAAATGCTATGCTGCTGATACTGTACCTGGAAACTGAAAAATCACCAGCTGTTGTAGCTAAGCAGAGAATAGAAAAGGATTTACTGGTTAGAAAAGTCGCAAATATTCTGCATTTTAAATGCATTTGGCCACATTTCTTCATAAATATTGCTCCCTGGGTTTTCTATTTAACTTCACAACTACTTATTATAAGCTCCTTTGCACACTGAAAAATTAAGTTCACTTGATAAAATTAAAAACAAAGAATCGGTTTATTACAGACTTTGAAGAATCTGATTCAGTAAGAATAAATACTAAATTCTGATTGAACACTGAGACAAAATAGATGCTTTACATATCTTGTTTGAGATACTAAAGCATAATGAAAAACAGCCCTAAAAATATGCTATTTTGATGTGTTAGAATGCTGAGATTTAGAAACCAAGTGCTCTGAAAACTGTCTAATCAGAAATCCAATTTATCTGCTAAACTACAGCATTGATGAAGAGATAAATGTTAACAGCTTCAGTTTACTCTTTACTAGTTAACAGGAAGTAATCCACCACGGAATCTGCTGCAACTCAACTTTGAATGTATTGTAAAGAGATGTGTGAAAAGAGAAAAAATATTATTTTGAAGGGAAGGATATCACATTTAGCTCTATCACTTTTCTTTTTTTGGTCTGTATCATATTCTAGAAAACATGAATTTATCTTCTCCGAGTTGAAAAATTTCTCCGGTACATGCAGTGTAACTCAGGATGAGTTGTACAGGGAGAAGCACACAATGGGTTCTGATCAGCGAGGGAAAGCTAAGAGGAGGGTCTTCTAGCAAACATCTTTTTGTACTGGACAGTGTGGGTGCTCTTGTTTGGAGTATCAGCATGCCAGGAAACTGGGCCAAACCCCTTTGATTTCCTGCCTTTACGTTGTATGAATTCTTGCTCTTGAATGCCTTGGTGTCCAAATTGCACATCCAGCTTTGTGGGCTCTTTGAATTGATCTTCTCAGCTGCCTTCCTGTTCCTCTGTCGTCCCAGTCTGGAGGGGCGTAAGAAGGCAAGAGACTGCTGCTTGCCGCCCCTCAGAACTTAAGGGACTTGTCTCGTTTCAAAGCATTTAGTCTGCACAAGATCTAGCAAGATTCTTGTCACCTTCTTTTAAAATGTGTCATACAAGTTAAACCCAAGTGCAGCTTACTATCAGGGTCAGTGATTACAAATTCTTTTGAAATGTGTATTAGACTTGAAACCAAAATCTTAAGTGCCAATAGATTTGATAGTCATGCACAGGAAGAACCCAGAGGCTCTTTTTATTAAACATGCTAATAATAAACCGATGTTCCGTAAATCACACTCAATACAAATAGTATGGGTTAGATCTGTAGCAGATTCCTAACTGCTGCCCTTTCTTAATGATCTGTATCATAACTGAAATTGCACTTATGATTTCAGGAATGAAAATTAGTTATTTGAAGTCTTAATTTTTTTCATAGAAGATAAATATCATACACTGAAGTACTTTAAAAGGTCAAGAGCAGAACACAGAAATCCAACAAAAATATGAGCAGTGACTCAATGGCAGTGCCATGAGGTACAACACTTTGCCTCCATGAAAAGACCCTATTTTGTAATTATCACTGCACTGAAAATGCTTTGAAGTTGATATTATTAGTCAAAAAAAGTATTTACTTTCCAGCCCATGTAGAGAGACAAAACCTGTTAAACACACACTCACAGCCAGCTTGAGTTTGCTGTGAGCTCAGCGCAATCAACACACAGAAAATCAGAAGAAAAACATGAAAACAACAGATGAAATATTGCAGCTTAAAATCAAGTGGCTTAGATTGGAAAATTTGGCACAATTAAAGTCTGCTTATTTTAAAATTTTTAATAATTAAAAATAAAATTTAAATGCTAAGTATGCAGTTAGCTGTGCAATTGACTTTATGTACAAAATATAACTGTGAAAGTCTTCCCAAATTTGTACTTTAAAAGACAATTGTTCTTACACAATCAAATAGTATCATTTTATTGTGTATGTTCCTTATAAAGACTTCTTTTTATTTTCAAAATTCTCTTAATGCTAAACCTGCAACTTTCTGCTTCTGGTTTATTATTTCACCACTAAAACTATGGTGTTCCCATGACTGAGAAATCCATAGAGAAATGATCTTTCTCTCTTACTTGCTGTATTTCCCCTACTTGCTACAATAATTTTGAAGCTTCCACAATGAATTTCTAAGCTGTACATAACCCTGAAATATTTGCCCAGGAGATGACACAAATCAGAGCAAGACACAACCTCTGAGGAGAGAGAACATGCACACATACATCCCAGCAAGTGTATTATTCATGCATCAAATCAGAGACACAGGAAACCTGTGTATAAACGAGAGTGTGGAGACACAGGGAGATAAAAAACAAAATCCCCAAAGAGACTGCAAGAACCAGCAGGAAAGGCACCAAAGCAAAGCCACCACTCTCCTGGCAGGGCAGGGCACCAGGGTGGCTCATCACCTGTGTAGGGAGGTAAGGTGCTTTGTAACTGCAGAAGAAAGCTAACATGAATTTTTCCTTAGCTCCACATATAATTTGCCATACTCTTGAGTTCTGAGGTGTTTGTCATAGGTAGATAAACACGACCAGGCCAAGCAGAAGCAGCAGTGGCCCCTGCCCAGCCCAGGGAGCACCCGCTGGGGTCCCAGGCAGGGTCTCTGCCTCCTCCTGTGGTCATCAGCTGCATGAAAATCAGTAACTGTGACAGCAAGAACTTTATTTCTTGGGCTTCTCTAACTCTGATGTGCAGAGGGAGACAAAGTCTTTGAACAGCCGAAGTGCTATCACTTTTCCTTTAAAACGTATTTTTAAATATTTAAAAACTAGGAAGGTCTATAGCAGGTAGTTGCAAGAAGCACAAGGGGGAAATAGAGCCACAATGGTATACTGAGCAAAGTCCAGTTGCCAGAGATACTGGGCTATTTCACTGACTTTTGGAGAGCTCTATTTCTGTGTGTTTTCCTTTTGTGCTTTGTGGGGGCTAATAGAGTTCCCGTTTCTCTTTCTAAATTTTCTCTTTTGAATTAAACATTCAGCTGCTGCATTTTAACTCTAACAGAATTTTTCAAGTCGGAGTATTCAGAGGAGTACTCTAAAAGACAAGCATCAAAACTATATTCCTTGCCTTAAATCAGAGACCCATTTTTCTGCTCACAAAATTTGACATCATCTTCTGTAGAAATGCTGTATGCAGGTGTCACATTCAGCAAAACTAGGAGGACTGTCCCAGATTACACAACTGACATCATTCACAGGTAATGCTTCTGGGACTTCAGGGGAATCTGTTCTTGGCTGGGCTCTTACCCCACTTCATTCTCGGCTGCTTTGCTCACTGAACTATCCCCTACATCAGCACATGTTAAATCCTGCCCCTTCACATACTCAGTGGCCCATCCCTCCGTCTCTAAAAGCATTTGGGGCCAATTCGTCCAGCTGCAGTTTGCCACTCATTTGCCCACACGGTTCAGGTCTGCCTGGGGTGGCACCCGGCGAGCAGTGCCAGCTGCTGGCACCCCTGGGCCAGCCGTGCCAGATGCACCAGAGAGGAGCTGCCAGGATGAGCAGGGAAGGCAGTCACAAAAGACTCCTTATTTTCACATGCACTTATATTCCAGGCTTAACAGGTTGAAGCAGTAATAGGCAGGTCATAGCTGAGCAACATATTTCTCTGCAAACATTTGCCTTAAGGGGAACAGACTGATTTTTCTTGCATCCTCTGAAACAGGATCTGTTGCCCCACAAAGCTGTATATGAGCTCATGAGAAACTGGCTTGGTTCAAAACAGGATTATTCATAGGCAAATCTAACTTTAGAAAAACAATGGGTTTTTACACAATTATTACGGGATGTAAGAAAACCTGATGCAAGGTGCACTGACCTGTAGTCCCACCTGGGCTGAAGATCCCAGCAGATGAAGGCCAGCTCCTGAAGGCAGCCACTGTGAAAATCACCTGCTTCAGCTGTTCTTGATTAACTCCCATTTGAGGGCATAAAAGCAGCTTTTTCCTAGTCAGCTTACAGGCATTTAAAAAATGGAATAAGCTAATGGAGAAACAAGACTGTCTTATTAAAAAAAAAAAGTGTCCCTAGAAGGAGCTCCTCTTAGGTGGAGAATGTGAAGTGTGTTACTTTTATGCATTAATTTTCCAATCTCGTTCAGCAAAAGGAAAAGCTAAGAGTTGTCCTCAGACCAAGTGTGGCAAGTGTCCTCTCTGGGCCATCAGCAGGCTGAGCAGGCTGTGTTCCTGGGACTGGGGCTGTCCCAAGGGCAGCAGGGAGAGCCCAGGGGGTGCCAGGAGGGGCACAGGCAGCACTTGTGTCCCAGCCCTGGCTGAGGAGATAAACATCAAGAGCAGAGGTTTACCTGTGACCTCAGAGGGGTACGACAGGCTGAGCACGTGCAATCTACTTCCCAGCAGGTGCTCCAGTGGCACTGGGGATGGGCCAACTGGCAGCAGTGTGTGAGTGCAGCTCTCTCTCCTTTCTTTCCACAAACCCATGTGCAACCCTCAGTCTAGAGCTGAGGCATAGGTGTGATAAAAGCATCTTTGAAAGATTCCTGATGGGACCAAGGTAAGTACTGTCATTTCCCTAACGTCACTGACTTCGAAAGAGTTTAAAGCATATGCATCATCTGTTTGGGGCTTTTTTCTTCTTTGAATATTAAGTTACACACAAGCTAGGAACAGAAACGTAAATTAATTTATGCGGCAAATTTGGCTTTGCCTGTGCCAGGCTGTTTTCTGCTCAGTGAGTGAGTGGACTCTGTCAGGTCTCGTGTGCTGACCGAGGCTCCACTGTGGCCAGCCTGGTGTCCTCACTGTGCCTGCCACGTGCGCAGCGATGAGCGACCGCAGAGCTGGTGCTCTTCTGTGTGACACACGTCACATCTTTCACAGCATGAACAGAAGGGAAGGCTGGGTTTAAGAAATCAAATATTGGGAAACAAACTAATAGAAAGTCTTCCTTCCACTGCCATGTAGATTAGCCCAAGGATACTGTAAACCAGCGTGACGCTGGGGCCAAGGGGAAAATGGTGGCTCTTAACAAGGGATGTAAGGGAAAGCACTCTAGTTTCCCTGCAGGTTTACTGGTCCTTAGGGAAATAATGACCACCCAGCTGCCTTCAGAGAAACGTGGGATTTTGTGAGGAGCTTCTAGGCTCAGGCACCAGGAAGCAGAGCAGGGGTGTCCCCTCCACACCATGGCGCTTGGGCAGGGGCTGCGTCCTGCTGCCCTCACGGTGCCCAGGCCAGGGTCGCTCCGATCGGTCCGGGCTGATCAGGGGACTTCGCTGTTAAAAATATCCTTCAGCATAAAGTTCAAAATTACTGTGTTACTGTAAATAACATGGCGGCTATTAATGCGTGAAATATGATCCGAATAAATTTTGATGTATCATTATTAAATAAGTTGCCCGCACATTCTGAATGAAATTTCCTAAAAAACCCAATGAACTGAGCTGGCAAGGTCAGGAATCGGATTCGATCTCTCTTTTCCCTTGCAGTTCTGGTTAAGCAGTTCTGGTTAAGCAGGGTAACGAACAGGAGGAGACCCTGTTCAAAGCCTCCCATGACCCCTGTGTGAGGACTGCTGGTCTGCACTGCACAGTGCTGCAGCTTTGCTGAAGGATGAGAAGTCTTCAATGCAACCTTAAAATCATACCTCAATGTTAATTTCCAAAGAACAAAGTCAAGAAGAGTCAGTATAAATTCAGAAACAGTTTAGTGTGACTGAAGCCAAGAGACACTGATGGGTGATTTAAAGAGCTCATAAAAGCAGACAGCTGGCTTTAGAATCTATGGAAAGCAATAAAGCAGTTAAAAATTCTCCCGGTTGTAAGGCCTATAGATTTCCTTATCTTAAATTCTTTGGCTAAACCCCGGGAGCAAACTGTGGGACACGTGATGGGAGTTTTGTCTTTCAGCCCAGGGCTCCGGGGCAGTTTCCCGGCCCCTCTCCCCGACCCCCTCGGCGTGCGGTGGCTCCGCTAGAGGAGAGCTTGTCTTGGCCGCGGTGTCTAGACATTCCCAGCTACTATCCTTCCTGACAGTCTCATGCCAGTGGTAATTTAAAAATTGTTTGGGATAGGCTGTGCCTCGGAGACACAGGGAGCCAGTAATAACCCCTGGTTCAGTGACCCTGGTCGGAGCATCAAACAGAAGGTACAGGGAACCTCAGTTCAGCGTTGGGTCAGGAATCGTGACCTCCCCTGACCTTTTTTGTAGATTTAAAATTGTTTTGAGAAAGGAAAGAATAAAAAAGATACAACTCCAGGCAGTTCTGGAAAGCACTCCAGCTTCCTGTACTGTACACATGCATATAAGTAACATGTTTAAACAGATGCAGCTCTGGCAGGCCTGAAAAATTAGGATTTAGATACTTTGTACATTTTTTTCTAATGGAGTGCACATTGCTTCTCTTTACTTTTAAACTTTGAAGTTAAAAGATACTGTGTGAAAACATCATCTTCACGACATTTAATAGTAAAGACAAAAAGGAAGGGCAGGTAAACTTATTTTCTAAAAATGAAAAATGAGCTAAGCAAAAAAAAAGAAAAAACACAAACAAAACCAAAGACAAAAAACATCATATGTGGGAGTTTTCAGATGCACTACAGAAAACTGTCCAGTGGATCACTGGCGTGTACCAGATGAAAAAAATTAACACTGAGATTACTAGACAAATTGCCTTGTAAGAGTAAATGCATGCAAACATAGGCTGGTTGGTTTTCAAAGGTTTCCTTTGTGTACACAGTATTTGCAGTCACAACCAATAAACCGAAATATACTGGCACTTCATTTGTGGTTTTGGGTTTGGAATTGCATAATAGTGACTAATATTTTCTAAAAACCTACTTTATAGCGTTTACTTAGCAGAATTTTCATGCTCTGTACCTGGAAAGTATGAAACTTACTTTGTGTGCTTCCAAAGTGTTGTGAAGGATCAGGAAGAGTTTTACCAGTTTATGGAAAGAAATCATAGAGTGTTTCTCCTCTCTGGGCTTTTATACGGGCTGGTACAGATCAGAAACACGTCAGCCAGGAGAGGGAAGGGAAGAGAGAAGTTACAGGACCTCTCAAAGAAACATAAAAGTGTAGAGTGGGCAAACAAACTGCAAGCTCCAAAACAGCATATGGATTTTACAGGGGCAAACTCAGTTTAACACCACCAAACACATCAATAATTTTGCTGCTTTACAAAAGAAAAGGATGTACATTTCTGTTACAGAAATGAGACTGCCAGCAAAGCTCAGCACTGATGTGTCACAGCAGGGCCCAGGGATCTGGGTCTCTCCTGGACACAGCAGTGTGTTCCCAACTATCTCAGTATGATCAGCTGTAATGATCATGTCCAAGCCATCAACACTATCCTCACTGTGCACAGCTCCCTCCCAGAGAGGCACAGGTAGCCTCTGGGACCTCTTGGCCTTGAACTGCACACCCCTTGAGAACAGGCCAGGAGTTCTTGCTGTGTCAAAGTTATCCCTTCAGACTCTTCTCAAACACAGGCAGTTGTCCTTGTACTTCAAGACAGCTGGTTATCTTCCAGTTACATTCTAAGGCTGTCTCCTAAAGCTTTAGAGACACACACCAATTCCATTTTTTGTATTGAAATGTTACAGCCTGATCCAATCATGGGAGCATAGGAGACAGGTCCTACAGTCACATCTGCAATTTCCTAATCTGGTCCTGGCAAGACTAAGTTTTTGCAGCATAAACTCCTCTTAGAGCGCTATTCCTCACTGAATTCCTTTATTTAACTAGAGATGAGTTTGCCACTGTTCTCACTAAAAGGAACTACTGCCCTGAGTTTAAGCAAATGCTGTAAAAGCTGACTCTTAGGTAAAATTCCTAAAGACTTCCTATTCCCACAGACCAGGACAAAAAAAGGGTTGCAAGGTCTGATATCACCTCTGGGTGAATAGAGAAACAGTATTTGTTTGCTAGAAGCCATTCATACAGCAAGTACTTTATCGCTTTTTTGTCTTTCTTCTTCAGCCCTCTCTGGCAGCAGCAGTCACTGGAGAAGGCAACTGGAAGAAGAAGGCTATTCCAGTAACCTGTCTGTCCTAGCACACGATCTGCCACGGGCCTGGGTCTGCTCCGCCCTTAATGATGCAGAACTCACTCAGCAGAGACCTTTTGGGATATCTTTTAATCAGTGATGGTAATTTAAAACAACAGTTGTATGTTTTTTCTCCACCCTGTTTGAAGCATCCCAGACTTGATCTCAGATGCCAAACTTTGTGCCCACCAGGGTGTGCAACAGCAGAAAACTGACCCAAACCTCACAACTCACATGGACCGAATACAACAAAAAGTTATGGTTCTCAGGGATTCCTGGAAGCTGCAAATTATTAAAGATTACCTGAAATTACTGTTCCCTATACACCCAGCAATAAAGTCTGACTGCCTGAGACAAGAACTGCAGTAACAGTGCTCTCCAGCACTTGTGTTATGAAGGTGCTTTCCTTCCCTTGAGACCTGCAGATATTGCCATGCTTCAATGGGAGTAAGAGGTGAAAGTAACAGAAATCTAGAGGAGAAAGCAACAGAATTCTAGAGGCGAAAGCAATCTCAGAATCATGCTGGGGATCTCACACCAGGCTGCAGCCCACGGGGTGGCCAGTGCTGCCCCAGCAAAGGAACAAGAATGTGAAAACCATCAGTAACAAGGGGAAACCAGTCTTGAGCCAGATGCCTCCAAATACGAGGCCACAGCACCACGTGCCTGGTGGGGTTTACAGGGGCCTGGGAAGTGCCTGTGACTGCAGACACAGAAACATGATCAGGTATGAGAGAGCCAGCAGCAGTGTGCCAGGGACCTGCCAGGACCCAACCCAGGCTCTCTGGGGTCACATCACCAGGTTACGCTGGGCATTCCCCTCCGTGGCTGCATCAGGAGCTGACTGACACAGGAATCCAGTTAGTCTGTTGAGCACACAAACAAGAGGAGTTCTGATGGCTCTGGTAACTCAGTGTTACTGGTGCTAATAATTAGTTGCTGTAATTTTAATAAAGTATCAGTAGTGTAAATAATTAAATCTGCATAAGAACATCCATCAGGAAACCCAGGCAACCAAAAGAAAATCACTTCTAAAACTTAACATCAAATTGATTCATTTTTAAGGCCTGAATTTCTGCTTCCCATGGGGGCTGGTATGGGAGAGTAAGGTTAGACCCAGCTAGATGCTGTTGTGTTTCTATGGCAACAGGGGGTTCGAGTAGCCTTGGCCATTCCTTGCGATTGGTAAAATCACTACACAATGTAGAAAGTGGCCAAGAGAAGCAGCAGCCAATAAATGCAGAAAATCCTTAAATCAAAGAGACACAGAAATAAGAGATGGAAACAATCTGTTAGATCATATTGCTCATTCCCTGAGGCCCTGTGCAGTATTATTAACAGTCTCAAAAACCTTGAAAAATCCTAAAAATTCCATCCAAGACACTTGTAAAAACTTACTGAAGAGGAGAGCAATTTATCAGGTAGTTATAAAAAATCTTCCTAATCTGCTTTCAGTAGGTGTGTGCACACTGTGCTGAGCATGCTGAGAAATGGGATGCAGGGGAGAGGTTTCAGGGCATTACTCACCCTAACACAAGTTCTTTTGCCAAAGACAAGACACCTTTCAGTGCCAGCTATATCCCTCTGAATTCTCTCCTCCTTGCCATGGAACAGTTTTCTGTACCCTGACAACAGAACTACTTTGAAGAGCTTGCCTGTCCCTTTCAGGTGGGAGTTCCAAGTGTCCCACTGATGAGATGCAGAACAAATTTCAAATAGAAAGAAGATATTTGAGACACATATTTGTGTTATAGTTATAGCTCCCCATCTACGTTTTCAGGGAAAGGGAAGAGAGGGATTAGACTGCCTCAAAACTGGTGAGCATCTGTGAGGAAGACAGAGAGAATGCCCACATGCCAAAGCATCCCAGTGTGCCAGACTCTGCAAAAGCACACCTCTTCCACCCTCAATAAAACAAAAACCCCAAACATTCATATGTATAATTCAGGTGGAACAAGACTGGAGAAATGTACCTGGTCTTGTTCTCATTGTTGCAAAGCACTTGAAGACATGATGGTGGAAGTTTGTGCCCTCCTGCCCAGAGTGATTTATACTGAGCAGGCCAAATACTGCTCTTACTCAATACTGTGCTGCTCCAGAGTAATATGCTGAAGCCAACAGCATTCATATAGGTTTGCTCAGGTTAAAGGAAGATACATATCTTCCATAGGGATTATATGTTGTCTTTGGGCAGAACTGTGACTCCAGGCATGATTTCAGCAGCAGCACAGATATAACCTAAAGAAATGTACATATATCTAGGAACATAGATATCCCTACAGGAGTGCTACCTTCACCTTGGCATTGGGTTATTGCTGTGCTACGAAACACAGTGACCGAGGCAGCTGCAGTTTCTACCTGTATGGCTGTATGCCTACAGTAATGGGTCAGATGTCACCAAATGCTTGAGAAGAGGCTGAATATTTGCAAGACGAGGTAGGGGCAGGGCTGTATCTCCTTGCTGTGCTCACCGGCCTCCCCCAGCCCCTCCCTGGCTGCAAGTGCTCAGTGATGAGCCAGGGCCACACAGGGCTCACAACACTCTCCAGTGGTCAGCGCCTCGCCAGGCTAGGCTGAGATGCATCCCACTCCTTCCAAGCCTGACCAGGGATGGTGAGGAAGAAGCCACTCAGTTCTGCACAAGGAGCTGCAGGACAATTCTTCTGCTGGTCCAAGCTATTTAATCTGTGAGCGATTGGGTGAGAAGGAGTAATGCTCAGCAGCTGACACAGAAGTGCTGGCATCTCTGCACATGCTTTATTTTCTTGCAGCCACCTATTGATCACACTCGGCCTCTCCAGAAAAGAAAATACGACTTGTCATCCCATATTTTATCCCATCTGCTGTTCTATCCAAGTGTGGGACCTTAACTAAGTTCATATTCAGGACTGACTCTTCTTCTGATAAAGAAATGTGGACTTTGAAGCTAGCCCAGCCTGGGATCACATTACTAGGCCAGTTGCATTCCCAGTGGAAATGAGACTTATTTTATTTACAGATAAAAAATAAAAATGTAGTATGGTCTATTATCCCAAGGGCATTGTTTACATTAATTTAGCAACTCCTTCCAAGGAGCTACAGAGTTCAAGAGCATTGCTAAACAGTGAGAGCCCATCCTGGATTGAGTTACTGACAGAATTACAGCTGACACTAAGAACTGCTTGAAATGTCTTGAGGGGAACTGCAGACAATGGGCTGTATTATTTAGTAGAATAAAGGTGAAGTTACAGGAGATACCTGAAACCAAGAAAGGCAGAGTCAGTGAGTCTACCACAAGCATCAGCTGTGGTTGTACTAATAGCTAGCAGGGATCCCAGATCAAGGAAAGGAGGTGTTAAACCCAAAGTAAGCCAATTTGCTGAAACTTCAGTGATTTTTAGTCTTTCTACTCCGACATGCAGACACACATTGGGCCATCAGACATACTCTGCTTACTGTTCTATTGATACCTTCCTTATAACCATTCATACACAAGATGGGAAAGCACATGAGTTAACAAATAAAACCATAATATATTCATGAAATTTTACAGGCAGAAAATGAGAATAAATTTGTCAAAGAAATTTGCTGGACATTATTCTCTAGAGTCTTCATATTAGTTAAAGAAACCAGGCATAGAATACAAAAGAGAAATTAAAATGTTTAGTTCAGGTTCTGATATCAGTGTTTATTTACTGTGGGGATACTTTACAATTCTCCCATTTCAGTGGTTGTGGTGAAATTCCTTTCCAAGACAGGTGCAATATTTTCTAGGCAAGTATCAAGCAAAGGTAGCACTATGTTATCAATAGTGCTGAATGAATCTCTTGTCTGTAATTAGCTAATAAAGCATAAGAGTCTCACACTCTGCTAGTGGGAGAGGTTTATTGCATTGTGGGTAGGGACAGCGGGCAGAGTTTTCCCATTTCACACATACTTGTAGCTCTTGGCTTGATATTTCTGCACTTGGCCAGTTTGTGGAGCACTTTATGAAATTTAGTCAGATGAGCTTCTTTTACTGCTTCTGTGTCAGGGCAGTTTCCAGCCTCTTGAGAAAATCTACAGAGAGCAGTAAAGCCAGATTGTCCAACCAAGCTCAGCAATTGGGTCAAAACACTATCAGGGGGTTTGAAATAATTTTTCACTCACTTATGAGTAGTTACTCTCTACTTTAAAACTCTTCTCCTCCACAGCATATATGGACCATTACTGTGCTAGCACTGCTCAAGACCTCTGAGCAGAAAACAAGAATTGCCTAAATGACAATTTTGTTGCTTACTTCAGCTGGGGCATGGGGTGCAACCAATTAGCAAGAGCTCACAGCCTGTCAGAGGTAAGTGTGTCCCGCAGCACCTCTCAGCAGAGTGAGTGCAATAGCAGGCACTGGGATCCCATTACAAATTACTGCACTCTCTGCTTAATTGGCCTGATAAAGAAGCCATAACAAAAATGGTCTCAAAACCACACTTTCTTTTCTTTTGAACAAAAGAGTATTTCCACAAAGCAAAGATGGAGCTGAAGACAGAATTCCAGAACTGTCAGAATGAGTAGGAGGCTGCCTGCCCTGGCTGGATGACTCTGTAAACAGACCTGTGCTTATAAAGCTCCTACAGCTTTCTACAGTACATCACAAAAGAATAAATTTGCACTAATAACCTTGAGGGTTCAGTTCTTACCTGCACATGTCATGACACTTACAGCTAACACTGCTAGTTCCTTTTAACTTCTTGGCCCAAAACTTCCACCTCTAACTCAAGCAAAACCCAGGCCAAACAGAGCAGGCTGAGCACAGACAGATGAGACTAAAGAAACCTCCAAATCCATGTAGTCTGCTCCAACACTGACTTTTCATCTCCCTGGAATGTCTCTATTAACAGCAATTTCCATATTGAAGTCGTAGCTGAATGGTGACCTTCCCACACTCACAAACAAAATCTGCAGCTGAGTATTTGCTGCTCCTCTGGACCGTGGCTTCAGCTACTGCAGCACTACCTCAGCCTCACCTATGAGGATGAGCAGTTACCATAGCTTTCCACACAGCTTTTGTGAATTTCTCCTGAAACCCAGGGGTTGGAATCCACCAGATGGGCACTGGCAAATGGAAAATCTTCTATTTTGAACCTAATTTCTATGTGATTTTTAATCTGAAACTCCCCAGTGCTGATCCCCATAGTGTTCTGTACTATGGTCTTTGTCCATCTAATCCCTGCAAGTATCACAGAACATGAGAGGCCTTTTCGGGTAAAAGTGTCACTGTACTGGGAGCCTTGCCGTCAAGTAACACCTGTACTGCCTTCAGACGCCGTGCTCAGGAGCAGCCTCTCTTAGTGCTGCTCTGCACTTCTGCTTCACAGGGCTGCTAGACGCCAGGCTGAGGCCCCTCCTGCTCAGAGTTCCACAAGGGAACCATGCTCCTGGTAGCCTTTCCCAGGAACCTCAGATTGCATTTCATTGCTTCACGGAGACCATGGAAAATGTGGACCAGTTCTCTGCTGCTCCCTGCACAAAACACCGATAGGCGACAGCAATTGGAGTGTCTGCCCTGATGACACCTGACAGCACCTGCTGGAAACTGAAATGGGCTGCAAACCCTGCACTATCAAATACAGACACTTCGGTCAGAAAGGCCATTCTCACCACAAAAGCAGGGAAGAAGGTGGGATATTTGTCAGCACCAGATAAACCATTACCCTCCAACTGCTGCCAACACAGCCCTTCACTAGCTGGAAGAGACAATTCCCTTCCTAAACGCTTCCTCAGCAGTTTTGCTCCCACAGCAGCAGCATTTCTCTTTGCAGATCATCATCCCTTCATATGATTCCTCTCTGCCTTTCCTCTTCTCTCATGCCTTTTCCTTGTCTACCTTCCTGTAGTGGGACTCAGCCCTAACAGGACTCTGCAAGTAGGAATCCCTCCTCCCCTCCCTGAGCAATGGGAGATCATTCCTCACGTATTTCATTCCATATTATTTTGACATTCTGAAGTTAACACAAGATCACTTGGCACTGGGGCCAGCAGAGCAGTGTCTCCCTTTGATCACAGGTCACTGCACAGCCCCTGCTGGGCTCCTCACAGTTTGTGTTCAGTAGCTGTGCTGGCAGGGAGTGGGAGCAGCAATGGCTCCAGGCAGTGCACCGTGTAGACGTTCCCCTGCTGAAGTCACACATAGCAATGAATGTCACAGAGAAACAACAATGAGGACAACACCTCTGAGTCACACAGAGTGAAAGGCTGCTGAGGCTAATTTTGCATTTCTGCAGCAGAAGGAAGCAAAGGCCATGGCATGTTTTGTTTTGTCTTGCCAAAAACTTTCTAATCTAATCGTGCTGCCTTGCCCAGCCCAACACTGTCCATTTGTGATGTTTTTGCATAGAGACGTGAAATAGCAACCAGTGCAAATTCATACATGTCATATCTGTTACATGTCATACCTGACCAGCAGTTCCCTGCCTGAAGCACCTCCCTGGAGCTGCCACTGACATGCACTACCTGCCTCTGCACACCTCCCTGGCACTGCAGGGTGCAGACCCTGCACCAGAAGCCCCAGAGCCCATGACTCCTGCACAGCCCCATGGGTGCTGGTCCCACTCTGGGATGGCCCAGGGGCTTTCAGTAAAGTGAGAAGGTATTTTACTCCCTCTGCTTATTGACACACAGTTATTTGACTGGGCCAACCTGCCGAGATCAGTGTCTCCTTTACAGGGATGGCATATCAACTCAATGCACAGGTCTCATGGAAGAGAGCCAAGCTGCCCACTCGGATCTGTGCCACTGTTGTGGCGCTGGCTACCCCCTGCCATACCCACAGAAGCCCTTCCAGATTCAGTGCACATGTTCTGGCACAGCATCTGAGCCAAATTAGAGCCGTCTTGCACTGGCTTCCTTGCTCAGCACTGAATTCCAGCTGCGGTAAGCCACTAACACTGTTACACCTAGTCTCTAATTTGAATGCATTTTACATTTCAGTATGTGATGTCTGAACGTTAAAAATTCCCACAAGAGGTGTACCTTTCCAGCTCCATGAAGCCAACCTGCAGTGCAGTCAGCCTACAGGAAAGTAAGATCTGATGCAAACGGTCTCCTCTGCTGCTAAGGCTGGGGAAGCACAGCGCCTATCTGCCACCAGGGACACAGGACTTCAGTGATGCTGCTGAGATCCGCTTGGTTTGATCCAAGCTGGGCTCCACCTTCAACCCATCAGGATGTGGTCGCTCCTAAGTCAAAGACTCGGTAACTTATGAGGGCTGTTTGAATTGTGAAGAAGCCGAAAGCACTCAGGAAACACCTGGCTTGGCTGATTTACAGGTGAAAACTTATTGCTTATGTGACTTTAGAAGCAGATTCCACACACCTGTACATTCACTTGGCCTGACAGCCAGAGGTTAGATTCTAATAACCTAATAACCACACACTGCTCCATGGGAAGCCCCAGACACATAGTCTAAGTAAGATACTCAGAGCTTAACTAGCACACACACTCCCAAATTTATCTGTGGGTGGTATGGTAGGAGTGGCCCCAACGACTTCTCCACCCTCTCCTACCTGTCCAGGGCACACAGCTGGTAGGAGTCTGTGGTGCAGATTAGCTCCTGCAGGAATAGCTCCACAAGGTGCCTGCAGCTCCATATGAAATGAGGATGGAAAGGCAGTCTGTACATGGACAGCTTCTCACTTAGGCCAAAGAAATATTAACAAGGAGGAAAGGTTAACAAGGTGAGGCACAGGAAAAACAAGTGCTCATCTTCACAGAAGCCAAGGGCAATTTCAGCTTAAAAATTTCAGAACTTGTCTTGGATTATAATTAGTCTTAACAAAAGAAAACAATGAAGTTAACACAATCTGGGTTTTAATTGCCCCATGCTTATCTAAATGTAGTTTGTTTTCCTTTCAGCTGCCCCCTGTGTCCTCATTTAGTAGAAATTAATGTTGAGAAACTAAAAAAAAGGTCAAAAAGAAATCACCCCCAAAATTAACATGTTGTATTTTAAAAATTAAACACAGGATAAATAAATAATATGCTGATAAAAAATAAATAAAAAATATGCTGATCCCCCCCACTCAGCCTTCACCTCCCTCCCCAGTCAGGGTGGCGTGAACCTCACGTAAAATGCTGAGATATTGGCCAGATCCCGCAAAGTTTGGAGGGATGAGTACAGAGAAAACCCTTCTTCCCACTCCTCCTAACCATTGTCCTGTAGATACCAGCTTTTACAGAGCTGGAGTGGGATGAAATGACTAATTTCCAGCATGAGGACTCCACTGAGTACTGTGGCCCAGAGCAGTGCTAAGCCTGCTGTGCACATACCTGATCAGCCCCATTTGAACTCCTGTTGTCTTTGCAGTCCCTGGACTACACCAACACAGACCACCTGCAGCAGCACTTGTGCAAGAACAGGAGTGAGTAGTCCCTCCCTGTCAAGCCCCCCCAGCAGAGTCCTGGCAAAGCCCCTGGATCTGCGGACTGAGGAGGTGTGAGGTGAGGCAGAGGAGCTGCCCATCCAGCCAGATACCTTCTCCAGTAACCTGCTCAGTGGAGAAGGCACTCACCTCCAATGCCAGCTCCCTTGAGTTTGCAGGTGATTGGATCTCTGTTTCAAAAGGAAAATGACAGCTGCTTTTTTCCTTCACTCCAGCTGAATACTGCACTTTATGTTCAGCAGATGTGCAGGAGGGAAAATAATTTTTCCTGACAGCAAAGCCAGAAGAACTACAAACTCTCTCCTCCTAAGCATCAGCTTACCATTAACACTGAGCACAGTCTCCAGGAGAAGGAGGCCAACACGGTGGGTAATTCACTGAGAGGGGAGTATGTGGCAGCAGCAGTTCTGCTGCTCCCAAGCTGAGACTCACGGTGTTGATGCACAATATTGATGTTTTAGAACAGCAATCCCAGAGATAGCAAGAGTGATGTAAGGTAAGCAGTAAGGGGATAGGACAGGGTTCTGGTTTCTGTAATTGCAGGTAAGCAAATTATAAAAATAATAGTAATTTTGAATGTTTTGAGATATTAAATCAGAGATAATATTTAAATCATAAAAAAGCAGCTGTTAAAATTTTACTTGAAAACTATAATGAAATCTCTGCAACTGGTAGGTTCTGTTGCATGTCTGACAATTATTCACATTGATCTGCTAATAATAGGATACGGAATGATTTTCATCACCAGAGAAGCTGTAGTTATTAGTTAACCTTGGGGTTGTTGGTTCAGTTCATTATTCACAATTATGCTAATGGAAAAGCTGATGTGGAGAAATGAGGCTGTTGATTTTCCTGCAATTGCTGGAACCCAGAAGCACCAGGCACCTCCCCAGGTCTTTGCTCTTACCAGCTGCTCTTGCTGAGCTGGTCAGAATGTCCTGGATCCATGGACAGGAAACAGGGGTGCTTGCTTTCTCAGAAAGGCAAAATCAGGTCTAAAGCAACCCAGCCCCAAATGCCTTGAGCAGTACCCCCACCCATCTGCCATTCCAGTAAGCTATACTGTGGAGTTTATCTAGGAAGCTGCTGAAACAAAAATAGCTAAGCCAGGGAACATTTGTTTTCTTAAAATCTTCGCTGGTTGCAGCCAAAATTCTTTCAATGGAGCCAGCTGCTCAGCTGCCATTGTGGGACAGGATTAAAGGAGAGCTCAGGTGGTTGGTGGCTCTGAGCTTCATACACTGTTGGTCACTAGCAAAGGTTCAGGACTTGGCTCACTCACCTCGTCCCATGAGCTGAGCCTCCAAACACAGCACACAGTGCCAGCTGTCTGTACAGGACATGCAAAGAGACAGCACATTGAATTCTGTGGGTCACTCACAACTACAGAGCTGGACATCATGGGTTGGATTTGGTCTGCTGAGTAACAGCCACGTCCTTTCACCACTGGGCAAGGGGCAGACAACAATACAATTAAAAGCAGTCAATAAGAAATACGGGCAATTGAGTCATTTTACTGTGTGACATTCCTACTGGCAGGTTAGGAGGCAAGTCACTTCGACGGGATTTAAAATGGGGAAGATAAATTGGCAGAACCCCAAATAATGCAGACAAATAGGTAAGTTTAGGCAGTGGTGCAGAAGAAAGCACGCTCTGTCGAGTGAGTGGCTCTGCTCGGACACTCGGACGTGTCTGGCACCCCAGAGTGGGGCTGAGGGGCATCCAGGGGGCACCAGGAGGGGGGTGGCAGAACCCCAGGCCTGGGGGAAGGCACTCCAGTCTACCAACCGCTTCAAGGGCGAAAACGTCTGTCATTAAAAGTATACACACACAGAAACACAGACAGACACACAGACACACACACACAGACACAGACAGACACAGAGACACACACACAGAGATACACATACAGACAGAGACACAGACACACACACAGAGACACAGACAGAGACAGACACACACACAGATACATCCTCCATGTTTTCCCACATTAGAACTTAATCTTGCGCTACAGATTCCTTCTTCGAGCAGTTCCTGTTCGCACAATCAAAACGAGGACAGTAGACTAGTTTTTTTTTTACTCGAGGCAGGGGCACCACCTAACGGCCACTGGAGCCCTGGCGAGCTGTTCTACCAGCACTGACGCTACAGGTGGCAGAGGCAGAATCCAACTGTTCATTTGAGTGTGAACTAGCAATTACTAACCCCGAATGCTGGCGAGATCCATCAGGGCACCTTACATCACTCATACACGCACACCCCACTCTCAGCCCATATGCACAGCTGAGAAAGAAAATAAAGCTCCTGATGGCACCTGACACAAACCAGGGACAGCTCTGGCTCTTCGCGGTAGCCTGGCACAGCAACTAGAAAGCAGTAGTCCTGTGACCAGGCAGCACTGTTACAAACACTCTCAGCCCTTTTGCTTTTGTGGTTGGGCACTTGAAACAATCCTTATGATTGCTCGCAGCATTGCAATCTCCCCTGCAGACAGTGCATGGCAAGGACACGGAGAAAAGAGCACTTCTTATGCTTTTGTGAAATCCAAATGCCTGTGGTTTATGTGTTCAGAGGAGTTGCAGGACTATAACGAAGTATGATGCAGATCAAGACATTTAGCAGCAGAATCTGCTACTAACACAGGGTGAGAGTGTAAAGAGCATGTTCTTCTAACACATCTAGGAGGGGATTTATTCTATCCACTTTTCCCTTCAGCTTTAGATAAACCACCAGTTTAAAGCATGCTTGTGGGAAATGCAGAGATTACTCAGTTTTCTATAGATGTTGTTGAGGCACAATTCAATTCAGGCAGCTTTGCCAGCTTGCTGCATATACCTGTACAGGAAAGTTTGTCCCACTTTGAAGTACCTCTTTGAGAAGTACAAGGAAACTCAGTCAACTAAACTAACAATTACATCACTAAAATCACATGAGAAAAAGGGCACCTTTAGGTTTTTGCATTAAAGACTTTGCGTTACAGTTTAGAACTTGGGAAGGAACATGGTTTCTTAATAATTTCTCACAAGAACTCATCAAAGCTCCTTATGCTAACTGGGCAAATCTAACTGTGAACAAACTCTGAACACATGTAAATGTCACCTGAACAGCTGGGTGTGTGGGGAATTCTTCACCTGTACCCAAAATGTTTCTTACACAATAGCCTTTTGCCACCCACGTGCTTAGACTTGCTTAGCTTGTCATCTTTTCATAGCCATTGCTCTCCAATTAACTTGGGATGTGGACAGCTTCTATCAGGATCTCTAGCTCCAGCATGAATCCCTCTAAATGTCTAATCATTTTCTAACAATTTTAGTGGCTCTCTTTGAAGCAATCCTTAGTAACCAGGAGAAGATGATTACTGCCCACTCTGACTGATGAAGTATGGTGCACCTCTGCTACCTTTTGAAAAATGCCTTGCTTCACTCGTTATGGTTGGCAAACAGGGACTTAACCTGATTTCAGCCTCAATAGAGGTGTGGGCAGCTTGCTTTCTTTTTGGAAAAGGATATGAGGAATATTGACTTGATATGACCTTCACTTTAATGCCTTTTTTATAGCTTTATATTGCAAAACCAGTTTGGACATAATAAATTGTTTTTACTACCAACAGGGTGTAACATCTGCATGTGTCCTACCTGCACCACAGCAGCAGGCAATGCTCTGAACTGCTGCAGGAGTCAGCTCAGGTTAGGTCACAGCAGGCCAGCAAATAATCTCCAAAGCATTGAATAATTTAAAGGGTAATTCAGTGGTCAATGAATGTCAGACCTTTGTAATTCCATAAATCATCTCTCCAAATCATCAGTAAATTGCGCTAAACAACAAATTTTAGTTTCCCTATTGACTGTCCCACATAAGTATGGATTTGAGGAAGATAATTGTACACGCTCCAATTGTTCTGGTCATTTGCACGTCAAGGAAGCCAAGCTGAGTATTGTCACTTGCATTCAGAACAATGTGTGTCAGTGCCCTCCCTAAAGATTCGGCAGGACACTGTCTCATGAACACAGAAGCTCACAGAGTTTGGGGTGCTGTGTCCTGAGGGTTCATTTGGAACACCTCATCCTACATGAGCTTCATTTTTGTTTCTTAATTTGCTAATGGAGAATTTTACAATCATGAGTTGCCTGAGTTCTATAATACAATGTACAATGGGTTCTGTCAGCCACTCATTTAATTGAGCTGAATCTGAATTTAAAAAGTATTTTCATCTCAATATACTCCTATTATTTTCATTTCCTACAGAGCTTTTATTGAGCATATCCAATAATACCTAAAAGTATCTTTTAACTAATCTTCTTCAAACTTCTGAAGTGGTCATGTTCTTTCTCTGTGCTTTCTTCCAAGCAAATTTGTCTCCAACAAGTAGCTGTGCAAGGTCAGGGATACTGGCATACAGACAAGGAATGGACAAACCCTTAAAAGAGAAGTTTAGTGACATTATTTCCATGTCAAGCAGGATGAAGGTGCCAGACTCAGTGTCCCCTGCCGTCCAAGGCAAAGCACAGGTTCTTTCAGTCCAAGAGTCAACAGCTCTGCTAAGCAGTTACACCTGGGCAAGGCAGACCTAACATGCCTGTAGTAGAGTCTTCTCACCCCAGAAATGTCAGCTGTCTTCCTGGGCAGCACAAAGTCACTCCAAGGGCAATAAAGATCCTTTTTTCTGAGGCTTGTTAATAGACTCCAGAAAGCATAGCAGACAGTTCTGGGTTCCCTTTTATTGGTGCTGATCTTATGTTCCCATTGTTATTATAAAACAATGAAATCTAAAGGAAACTAATATATCCATTTATTTAACCTAGAAAACTGATGAGCAGATTACCCAAGGTTACTGTACCTGCTTCAGAGATTAAACATCATTTGGAAGTCAAAGGGCAACTATTTATCGGCTGCAATGTATTTGATTCAGAGCCTTGAGCAGGATTATATTTCTCATGGGTATTTGTGCTAATTTCGAAGGCTAGACTGACAGACAGTGTCTGAAAACAAAAGTATAGAGGGATGGATTTAAACAGAATGTTTTTCTTTCCAGAATCCAAAGTGGCCTTATTTTTCAGTTGCTGGACTGAAAAATACTTCCACGTCCTTGGAGGATCAAGGGCTATCAAAACAGACAAAAGGAAGATCTGTGGTTTAGTGGCATCACAGTTCACATGGTTCATATTTCTACTAAGCTCCCTGTGCTGTTTCACAGACCATGTGGCTTGGGATTGCTTTCAGACAAGAAACTATGCACGGAAGTACAGATTTAGATACAACCTAAGATACATCCACAGATATTTGGTGCTTCTGAACAATCTGTATTGAATCAAACCTGCTTATATTAAAGTATTAAGTTTATGTTGTCTTTAGAAATTTTCAAAGGCATCTTTGGGAAGTTGTTATGTGGAAAATTTAAGTAATAGCTTAGACTAAAAGGACAGTGTGCCATCTGAACAAACAGAGTCTGCAGAGTATCTTCTAGAGTGAAGGACTATTTCACTTGTAATTACCACAGCAGTATCATTGGATCTTATTATTCTAGCACATGTTGTAAACAAAACACATTTTTCAGTTTCTTCTTGATTAAAACAACCGTTTTTACATTCATTCACAGCTGCCAATGCAGTGTGAGATTAAAAAAACATGTGAAAGAAAGGTCTGAGCTGACTTTGGGAGAAGAAGAAAGTGCAGACTCTCTCTCAAATCCTGAGAACATGCTGCAGTTTTTACGTGACGAACAATCTGAGGTGAGATGGAAGTCTCAGCTGCTGTGTCATGTACAAGTTGTGGGTTCACCCTAGCAGTAGCTCAGCCTGATGCAGCCACTCACTCATCCCTCCACAGTGGGATGAGGAAGAGAAAAGAACTGGGAGGGTAAAAGTGGGAAAACTTGCAGGTTGAGATCGAGACAGTTTAACAGGTAAAGCAAAACCTGCATGTGTGAGAAAAGCAAAACAAGGAGTTCATTCACCACTTCCCACAGCAGGCAGGTGTTCAGGCATTCCCAGGACAGCAGGGCTCCGGCATGTGTAACAGTGACTTGGGAAGTCAAACACCATCACTCCAAAAATTATCTCCTTCCTGCCTCTTCCCCTGGCTTTTATTGCTAAGCACAATGGCTAACAGTGACAAGTCAAACACCATCACTCCAAAAATTATCTCCTTCCTGCCTCTTCCCCTGGCTTTTATTGCTAAGCACAATGGCATATGATGTGGCTTACCTCCTGGTCAGCTGTCCCAGCCAAAACCAGTAAAATAAAGTAGCTGTAAAATTTGTTGGCCAATATATGCAGTCATAGTGGATGCTAGGAGAAAACAGAGATTTCTAGGAGAAAAGAACAAGCATTTTGAAACTAACTAACCTCCTCCTTGAGAACCTGCAGTGACCACGAAGATCCAGCTCTCAGCCTTGCAACGTGCATCTGAGAGGGAAGCATTACGAAAGCTTTGGCTGGATTTGTCATTCTTCTAAACAACAATAATCAGAGCTGTGGGCATTGGTTGTAAATTAATGACTAGCTAAAAGAGTTGGCTTGGGACATGAACTGTAGCAAGTTATTAACTCTGTAAGGCCCTAAGTCAATGTCACGACTGCTATGACCCTGTCAGGGTTTCCATGCTGTTAGCAGTCAGGCTCAGCCAGCTCTGTTCACAGTGTCACCTGCCTGCAGAGGCCAGTTGATGTGTGCATCACTGACACAGGCATCCTGCCCAGCGCATTCCTTCAGGTCACACCAGTTCCATGAGCTCTTTGCACAACCTCTGACTTGATGTGCCAGAAACAGTGCCAAAATCCCAGTCAAAGAGAGCTTGTGTCATTCTTCCTTACAGTACTCATTACCTACAGAGAAGGAACACTACAGCAGTGGGCCAACCATCATGTGATCATGTGTAGCAAACAGTGCTGCAGCACTTGCATGAGTCTTTCATCTAGACTGAGCTCCTTGGAGCCCAAGTGCTCAGCAGAAGTGGAGGGGACAGGATTCAGGCACTGGAGTTACAAAGCTTTCACCTCCATAGCTAAAAAAAAGTCTGCTTTGGTGCTTTTCAGTCTTTTGTAAATTACAGAATTCCAAGATTTGAGACACAGAGGACTGAGTCTGGGCCCCTAGAGCTGCTAGAAGCAAATGACTAGTCAAAACCAAGAGCAGATCTGTGCTGATCCCGGTTCTGAGTGTGGGGTGGAAGTTTTCTCCTTCCAAACAGCTCTGATCACAGTTGCAGAATTGAAGATGCCTTATAGGATGCTAGACCACACTATTCACACTCGAGCTCTACCAGCATGCCCCTCGACCTGCCCTCTGCTCTCTGCAGGGCACTGCTGCCTGTCACAAGGCTGTCATGCACAGCCACACACCTGCAACCTGCACAGGGCAGGCAAAGCAACAGTGAAGGCAATTTTCAGTGTCACACAAGGAGCAGCACTCTTGGAGAAATAGGCGATTGCAGGGTTTCCTCACAGGACCTGCCAAGTCTCTGCTCCTTGTTCCCTGGCCACTGTGTCAGCCATCTCAGGAGAATCCCTGCAATGCACCATACCAGCACCTCTGAAATGATGTGTCTGGAGAACCAACCGCAAACTGGTTCAGATCACTCCAAAGCCCCCTTAGTGGTTAGTGCTGTGGGACATTAGTTCTGGATGACTAATTATTTGGTCTAAAAACAGGTCTTTTGTTTCTTGGGCTATAAAGACAACATGACCACTTTCTGTACTTTTGACCCCAGGGAAAGAAAAGCCACAGATAATAGAATTAAACCCTCATTTCACTTGAGATAATATTTTTATAAGCTCCCTTAGTTAAATGTCATGTACACTGCCAAGTCTGCAGGTTATCACTTCCACAGTTTGAGTGTTTGGAGACAGGGCTTGGAAGTAGGGGGTATTTGGGGGAAAGCTCTGAGAATTATAAGAGCTGTAACTGTAGAACATTTTTCCTACTCAGCCCAACGTTTCCTTCAAGACTTGAGCTCAGACAGAACAACGGTTAGGATATTTTTTATTGCCCAACACAGAAACATTATATAAGGTTTCAAGGCCACACAGATGATTTCCCCTCTTTTAGTACGGCTCTCTGTAGGGTTTGCAGGGAGAAGAATCAACACATTCAACTGTGATTCCAATTGTGCTCTTCTTTCAGGGGATTATAATCAAATTATGAGCACCATGAAGCAAAAGTGCAAGTCCTCCCCATCAGCACTCAGAGTGTTTTCCTTGTAACTCTGAAATCACACCAACAACAATAAAACTTCTTGTCCAAGTGTTAGTTTGAGACATGTCATTCCATTCCAGGGAAGAAATGAGCTCTCCCTCTCTTTTCCTGCTACAGTCCTGTTGTGTTTGGATGCCCATATGGTTTCAGGTAATCAAGATCAGACTGTTCCATAACATGGGAGCCAGTCCTTCCACTGTCTTCTCCCTTTCCTAACATGTTATTGTTTTTGCTGTGTAAATTGCAGTACACATTCTGCAAAAAAATACACTGGTAAAGAGAGAACTTCAAACTCTGAGCAAGTTGTGCAATCAAGTAATACAGAGCATTTTAGAGTGGCCTGTCTTCTCCAGAAGGAAATGAAGTTGAGGAACTCAGCTCCAAAAAGTACAAGTCCATTCTTTAAATATTCATTATATCTTTGGCACCTCTGAATTGCAGAACACCACTCCAGCCTTTCCCATGAAGGAATCGAAACTGCCAGTTCTCTATTAAGCCTGTCCTGTATCAAACCTGAATACACTTTTCGAGGGTGCACGTGTTCATTCGGTCAATATACAACAGTGTAATGTCTCCCTTAATACACAGATCCCCACTGTTCCTCCTTTCACTGGGTCTCCATGCGGGAGTTGAAGAGCACAGCACTGCCCTGGTGTGTCTTCACATACAAAGCTGGCTTTTGTGGGCAGGCCAGGGAGGGCTGCTGGAGCCAGCTGAAGAAAAACAAGGGAAAGAAAATATTAGCTCTGCTTTGTGCCACATGCTTTGGTGTCCTGTTACAGAATAGGCAACCTACAGTGGCAGTCTGAGTCCCCATGCGATGCCACAGCTTAGACCTGACACAGTGTGCAGGTGGTGGTTAAGAAAGGCACATGCATTTACAGATCCTCGTTCATTCTGCATCCCCCACACACATCACTGTCTGCTGGGAGCAGCTCCAGAAAGTCCATTTGAAGCACTTCTCCAAAACCACTGAGAAAGCTGAGATGTAAGTAAGTTCTGGGAATGAAACGGACAAGGGTGTGAGGGAGAAAATTTGCAGAAAGCAATTAAAGAAACCTCTATTGTTATGACTTAGATGCAGAATACTGTGATTGGAGCAACATGAAAAACAGTAGAAGTGGAACTATCCTGAAGTAATTCTTCTTAGGTCCAATTATGCTTCTGGCAATGTCCAGTCCAGTAATACCTGCCAAAACCAGCATGATCTCTCACACAGGAGACTGCCCTTGCTGCTCATGGTCACAATCAGAAGCACAGCCCAAAAGTGGAACTCCCCTGCAGTCATGTCCACGTGAGACAGGCACTTGTCAGTCAGGACAGGCAGCAGCAGATGAGCCTCTGCTCTGCACTGCTCCAGAATGCTCGTGCTTCCCACTGCCCCACAATACTTCTGCAGTGATTTGTGCGTGCATAGGTGAACAGACACACAGAGACTTGTCTGGCATTATCTCAGGAAATTGGACAGATGTTAACTGGAATAACAGGCTGTGCACCACTTCTGTTACTCCAATTTAAGCCTGGCACATGGCTCACCACTGCAAACCCAAAAGTAGCTGCTAGATAGAAGAGTCTGTGTTCTGGAAGGACAACTGTACAACACACCATGTTTAAGGACATAAGAAGACTTCTGTGTCCTTACAACCAACACAAGAGTCTCTTACTAAAAGGAAAAGAGCAAGGATTGTTTGAACAGAAATCTTGAAAAAGCCCAAACCCTATAAAACTTTCCACAGCAGTTTAATCAGATTATTTTGAAAATCATACTGCTAGTAAAGCCTTTAAAATTCCATGTGAGAAGGATTATTCAGCTAAAATCCCAGAGAGCAGTTGCAGATAATTTCTAGTTTTCTTACTGTTCAAGCAGAGTCCTTCTCAAGAATTTCCACAACTCATCCTTGGTTTCCACCCCTTCAACAGAAAAATAAATGAATGATGGCTCTTCAGGGTGTTTTTGTGTTCCAAATACTTAATATTGAGCAATATGCAGGATCCAGAAAAAAAAGAAATCTTCCAAGTCTCCTTTTTCAGCTTTATAAATGCTACAGAGGATACAAACGCTATTTCTCCTCTTTAGCAGGTCACTTGTAATAGACAAGCTGCTTGTGATACATTCCATGCTGGACCAGCTATAAGCCATGCATCTGCTGAATTTAGGAATAAAGAGCTGGTCCATAAAATGTGGAATCAGAGGAGTGGCCTCAGGGGCATAATGGTGCATTACTGCTGTGAGATCAGAGTGTTTCTCTGAAAGATATATATTGTTACAGGAAAAGGGCTTCCATGCTTTTTGATTCTGCCATTATTTATTGTTGGCACTGCTCGTTGTGTGATGCTCGATCCCACGGCAGCAGAGTCGGAGAGCGCTGCAGCTTGCTCTGCAGCTCACAGCATTTGCCACGGCAAACGAAACTTTTGGTATTAGAAGAACATTTAAGCTACTGCTCATCTAAGATCCTTGGTCTTCCCAACAAGTCTACGAATAACTAGACTGCATTACTTCCTGTGAAGGTCACAGACAGGCATTGCTCCTTGCTACCTCCTCACTTAGAAGTTTGATGGAGACAAACAGAACAAAGAGAGAGGAAGGATAAGCAGGACCCTGACTGACCCTGCCATACAGACAACCTCATTTAACATTAGTCCCAAGCACAGTTCCAGCTCTCACCCCTTTTTAATATCAACAAAGGGCAAATATCCATTCCAGTCTGTTCAGGCCTAAATTACTAGAAGTTCCCAGGCCCTGGGAGGAACTTCTAACCAGCTGACCATTATCAGCCTTAATTATTTATTAGATACACCTAAAAACCATGACATTCCTAAAGCAAGAGCCAGTAATTAACTGTGGATACATTTCCTATGCTTTTTCTTCTGTAAGCTTTTCTCAACAGTATAACTCATAAGTGTATCACTGATTAGGTTTGCTGGACTAAAAAAAACAATAATTAGAAGTCTCTTGGATTTATTATTAGTTGAACTATCTCATGGAATTTATGTCCAGGAACAGAAATGTGTCTCTTTAGAATGAGGTGTCTGTATACAATCCTGCAGCCCAATATGCAGCCTTCTGAGTGCCATTTGGTGGCTCCCAGGCTCTTTGAACTGCTGCAGTACCTGCCTGCTCTGAGGCTACTCTGAGAGTCAGGTTGTTTCTGCTTAATAATGTCACACATACAAGCAGCCTTTTCCAAAAAGACAGAGCAGCACAGAGCAAAAAGCAGGGATGGGCTCTGCATGTTGGGGGCTGTCACTTTTACTAGGTAAATAAATACCATATTTCCCTTCTTATCTTGAAAGCAATGGGATGACAGAGTACATTAGCATAGATCTCTGCCTTACCTCTTGCCATGCTGCAGCTTCACAAACCTCTGCGCTCCGAAGCTGTCAGTCAGCTTTTGGAAAGACGTGTCAGGCTGGAACATGCTTGGGTATTTTTTGTGGATAAAGCACAGAGGCAGTGGCTCCATGCACACTGGGGAACCAAAGGTGAACCTCACTGCTGGCAAGTGCTCCCTCTTAGTTTCAGCTAGCCAGTGACAGATAAGACCAGTCTCACCTGACGCTGACATGACCAGAAGCATCAAGAACTTTGCTCTCTCTCTGCTATTTTTTTGGGTCCTCAGAAAGTCCAGGAAAGAACAGGACTGTGTCCCTGGAGGCACTGAGCCTGCGGCTCAGGCAGCAGTGGCAGCACCCTCACCTGCTGTCATCACTGCACACCTGCACTGCTGCCCTGCATGAGCACGGCACCCTCACCTGCTGTCATCACTGCACACCTGCACTGCTGCCCTGCACGAGCTGGGGGTGCAGCCCATCACCCTCACCTGGTATGGCACCAGGTGCCACCAGAAGCAGCAGCAGACAGGCAGGTGGATCTGCAGACCATGTTGAATGCCCAGTACAGTGCACACTAGGTGTGCACCTGGCTTGTAAAGATTATATTTTCTCTATAGAAAGCCTTGTCACTCTAGCACAAGGTGTCCTTTATTTCTTCTGAGCAGTTCTTGGCATCTACGAATGGAGTTTCTAGGTAAGGTGCCAAAATGAGCTGCATCTCTGTAATCCCAGATCAAGCGAGGACATCCAGAAGATTAATTTAGGAATTTTCTCTACAGGGCTGCTCCTGGAGAACTCCAAAACAGACCCAGAGACTCTGGCTTGCTCCCTTTGTTTAGGTCCCACATTTTTATTGTGGGGCAGGCTGTGAGGAACCAGAGTTTTGATAGCAGCATTCATGTGCCTGTACTGGCCCTTTACAACCCCTGTCATTTCTACCCCTGGGAAAGGGGAATCAGCAGCATCCTCCCCCAGCAGACAGGGCTGTTTCAGGCTGAAAATTATTATTGGAGACTGTGTGTAGGGTTAGAGGTTAAATGTGAATTTGTTTTTTATAAAACAGTTTCTCCTGCACTGACTTGTCAAATATTGACCTCAGGGTCCTATATTTCCTACATATTTTGCTAAATTCAGTATATATTCTGCTAAATATGTTATCTAAATATGTCTTTTGAGGTGCACTTACCTTACACACTCCTGCTGGAGAAACAACAGCTGTGATTTTATACTTCACCAGGATTCATTGTGTGTTTTTTGGTAAAGGTTTGTGAACCTCATTTAAAGGTACTGGGGTTTTTTCCAAAGCAAATACGGATAGCTGAATATACTCCTAGATATTTCACTGAGGCAATGCATTAACATTCTGAGAAGATAAGAGGTTGGTCAATGCTTTCTTTAATGCAAATGTCATACAAGAGGATAGAAGGCATAAAATTTGCATATATATGCTTGATATTAAGTCAGAGACTTAGCAACGGGTCAGAAAAAATAACTGCAGCAGGGTGAAATGCAGAGAAGTGGTCTGCACAGCCACAGCCTCATCACCCATGGGGACATATCAAATCTGCCCGCCCTAATCCACCCCAAAAATCAGTGTTGAAATGGCCAGGTCCCTTCTGGACTTGAAACAAAGAAATCAGATGCAGAAAGACAACTACATCCATTTTGCAAGGATGAGTACTAGGTCACAGGTCTTTACATTTCTTTGTAGAAAAACCCGAGATGGTTATTCTCACAAAGAGCCAAAACAGATATCCTTCGGACAATAGAATTTGAAACTCCAGAAACATCATTCAGGATCAATCTCCTGTCCATATACAATCTTGTCTTACTTTGGGTTTAGGGGAATTGGTTTAGGTTTGTGGGGTTTTGGGGTTTTGTTAAGATTTATTTTTTTTTAGCTTAAATTTTACATCACTACAAGAAAAAACCACCTCAGTATTGATCCTTTAAGGTTAAGAACTCGGTGCACTTAAATTATTCTAACCCAGAGAGTTTGAAATTTATAGTCCCTCTTGAACCTCCCTGCCTCACCAGCTTCCTTGGGAGGACCCTGCTGCAGGCTGCATGCCAACAGCAGTAAAATTTAAAGAGGTGAGAGAGAAACTTCCCAGAAAATATAAACATTTCATGGAAATGAAATAAGTCTTCCCTTATAGGAACTCACCTCAGCAAGCTTTAGATAAATGGAAAGGTATTCAGAATTGTAAGTGGATATGAAGCGTGGTGGTTTCGATCCATTTGTTTACGAGCCCTGCAGAAGTGCAGGTTGTCCTGGGAGGGCCGGGGGCAAACAGCGGCTGGGCCGGGCCGGGCGCCAGAGCCTGAGCTGCCCCGC
>NW_008670948.1:0-6668 GCF_000695815.1 Acanthisitta chloris
GCCGCGTGTTCCCCTGTCCGTGCGCCCCGAGGGGACACTGCCCGCTGTGCCCACCCAGGCACGGATTCCAGTTGCTGTTCAAGATACCTGAAGACCTGTCGTGGTTTAACCCCAGCCAGCAGCTAAGCACCACACAGTTGCTTGCTCGCTGCCGGTGGGACGGGGGACAGAATGGGAACGGTGAAAGTGGGAAAACTCGTGGCTGAGATAAGTTTAATAGGGAGAGCAAAAGTAACCTTTCCTGGTGGTGTAAAAGATCAAAGATAAATCTCTTGGTGTTTAAGATACGTCAAGTTAATGTGTTCTCAACACAGATGGGCGAAAACTCGGAGCAGGTGTTCATAGCCATAACTCACATCAGTTCCGGATGTAATGTGTTTGTTGATTAAAAACCTGAAGCTGATCCAGGACACAGAAGAGCTGAGCTGGGTGACGAGTGTGCTAGGACAGTTACTCAGCTCAGGTGACAGCAATGGCATCATGTGGATTGTGGGGATGAACTGGAAAAGTTTCCCTTTGCCCCTGGGAACATGAATGTCATTACTATGAAAGGAGTTGCAGGAATGTCTGGAATAACATCACTGCTAATCCCAAACAAATGAGGAACTGGGGAAATGTAAATGAGATTGTTGAATTACAGTCTCTTTACTGAGCACCAGGAGGAAAGTTTGTTACTGAAAACTAAGTACAGATGAAAGACTGCCCCTGGTGACTCACTGGTCAGGTGTTTTGAAGAATAGTATTTGCTAATGGTAAAGGATTTGTTTTTTACAGGAAACTACTCAAGACCTCTAAATAGTCTGGAAAAAAAGAGTAATAGATGTCCCATGTTGAGACTGCCAGTAGTGCCATTAGTGTTCTTTGACATGTTAACTTTGACATGCTAACAGCCAGTAAATACACAAAAGCCATACACACAAACAAAGCAAAGCAAGGAATTTATTCACTGCTTCCCACGGACAGGCAGGTGTGCAGCCATCCCTGGGAAAGCAGGGCTGATCATGTGTAACTGTCACTGGGGAAGACAAATGCCAAACTCTTCCTCCTTCTTCCCCACTTTATATACTGAACATGATGCCATATGGTCCAGAACATCCCTTGGGTCAGTTGGGACCAGCTGTCCCAGCTGTGTCCCCTTCTAACTCCTTGTGCACCCCCAGCCCCTTCACTGGTAGGGTAGCATAAGAAGCAGAAAAGACCTTGGCTCTGTGCTAGCACCACTCAGCAATAACAAAATCATCGCTATATTATCAACCCTGTGTTCAGCACAAATCCAAATCCTATCCCCATAGCAGTTACTGTGAAGAAAATTAACTCTACCCAAGTCAAAACCAGTAGAATTCCAAAAGACTCCAGAGCCGATGTGATTAGTGAAGAGGGACAAAAACCCTCCAACTGTGGTGTCACTCTCACCCTTGCAAACACACTCAAGAAGTGTCAGTCAATGCAGCATCTCTACAGGAAACAGACATACGGTGCCAGCACAGAGGGGTCTTGTCTGCTGGACTTGCCTGATGCCACAGAAGTGAGTGCTGACAGAGGCAGTTGAGTCCCAGCACCCCAGTGCTTTGTCTGGTGAGGCACCAGTGGCCACCAGCCAGCAGGAGCTGGGGTAGGGGCCCAAAGGAACCACAGACTTGAAGAAAGGGGGGAAAATAATACCAGGGTTGACAAATTGTGAGAGAAACAGGATTTGGATCTTATCTTTTATAAACTTAGTACGGATTGGCATTGGTAAGAGAATGAGTTTCTCCACTTTTCAGTGAGATTTGCTCTGTCAGATGCAGAAGCATGTTAGCCATAGTGCAAAGTGCTGCCTTGTCCACAAACCCCCTCCATCAGACATGCATTGCAACACAGCAGACTGCAAAGCCCTGGTGTCACAGGCACCAGGACTTGCTCAAGGGGCTCTGGGCAGCCATGTGCCAGCACCTCCAGAGCCCCCATCCTGGTTTGATGCTCATGATGCCAAAAGAAGGAGCATCAGGAAATGAACCTGTTCGAGAAGGGTGATGGCCAGAAAGGGTGAGTACCACTGTCCTGGTGCTCAGGGTGTGAGGCTGCTTGTGTCATAGACATCTCCCTGTGCTATAGGCATCTCCCTGTGTCATGGATATCTCCCTATGCCACAGACAACTCCCTATGCCATGTGCCAGGGATCATTTTCTTTAGCCCTGAGTTGGCTTCAAAGGGAGAATGTGGAAGCTGCTTGGCCCTCAAGCCTTCCCACCCATGTGGCCCTTGCTGTGCTCCTCGTTGGCATCAGCTTCCCTGTCCAGGTCAGATTGAATCTGTGTCTTCAGCACCTTGGTCCTACTTCAGGCTTCTCAGCCCATTCTTGCTTCTTCTTGGAGCCTCTCAGCCCTGTCAGCCTCAGGCTTCCAGCAGCCTCTGGAGACCCTCAGGGGGCTTTTCTTTACCAAGGTCCTGCTCAGGCTGGGCTGGGCTGTTCACGGCCTGCTTTTCTTTAACTCATTTCTTTTCATACATTTCCCAGACCTGTCCTACCTGTTTGAGATCTCTGCTTGGCTTAGCTGTGTTTGGCTGAACAGGTTCACACCTGTGCAGGATACAGGGAGAAGGAACCAGTGCCTCATCCCTCCCCTTCCTACTCCAGAAACAAGGCTCTGGAAGCACATGGGCTGCTTTGCTCAGCAAAGGCTAAATCTGCAAAAAAAAAAAAAAAAAAAAGAGTTTATTTCTAGGTTCCTCTCCTATCTCTGGGCTTGCAGGAACAGCCAGGAATAATAACATGGGAAATTCAGAATGACCTCAGTGTCTCATGTCCAATTTCTCTGCCTAGCTAGCCTGCCAGAAAAGTGATCTGGAGATATCAGAAACAATTCCTGGCTTTGACTGTGTGGTGGTTCAGCCGAAATACTCTCACTGCCTGTGTGGAGCTTCCTGCCTAGGGGCAGCTCTGCTCTTACTAAGCTTTCCGTACCAAAGGGGCCTTGAGAAGCTGCCCTGAGACAGGCTGATGTTTCCATCCTTGGCATAGTAGAGTGGATGAGGCTAGGGAGATTTTGAATATTCTTGGAAAAGGTTTTTTGGGGTTTGGGGTTTTTTTGCGCCAGTTTTTATTTTCTCTCACTGAATAGTTTATCTTTGGGCCAGCACAGACTCCTCTGACTGACTGAGACCTCTTCGGGTTTTTTTAAAAAATATAGACAACATAGTTATTCAGTTCTCATTCCTTCAAGCTACTGGGAAACACCAGCTGCTATTCAGACCTGGCCCAGCCCTCCCTCTCAGCTGGTCTGTTGGCACTGGCAGTAACACACACAGCTCTGATGTGGTGACACCCAGTGTACCACTGCCCCTCTCTGGGGAGGGCACAGGGTGTCTGGTGTCCCCTGGGAGGCTGGTGGCAAGCCAGCATGTCCCACCAACCAGCATTGTCACCTCTGTGAGGAGAAGCCACAGGAGCTGCACCAAACCCCAGCAGAGCATTGGAGGAACAGGGTGCTGGTGGTGAAGACTGGGGCACCTTCCTACATGACCCTGCCCGTCCGTGCTGGGTGACTGTGAAGTAGATTGAGCCCTGTGCTGGCTTCAGCAGCACATGGGTGTTCACAAGGAACTCTTGATTCTGCAGGGGATATGTGGTGACTGCGTCCATGAGGTTGTCTCCTGATGACCATGTCCAAGATGATGCTGTGAACCTCTGCTGCTGCATCCTCTCGGGGGAGAGCAAGGTCTGGTGGGGAACCAGTCACAGGTCTGTGCGTTCAGTGTGTGCATACTGCTGCCTGGCACACAGAGGAGCTGGCACTGCCTCTGGCCCAGACCGTGCTGCGTTCAGAATGGGTTTGTCCCTGGCCAGTGCAGGTCACCAGACCATACCCAGGAACGGCTGGTCAGAGCTTGATTAAAACAAGACCAAGAGCTGTGCCTACAACAGTCTAGATGCCAAGTCCTGGTACCTCCCATCACTGACCAATTCATTAAGTACAATTCGTGTTAAGTCTTCCTTCAGCCCCAAAGCTGGGAGGTGCAGGGAATGACTTCCAATAGGGTATCAAAGTGTCAACCCAGAAATCCATCTGTCCCTCTGGGCAGAAGTTAATAATACCAAGGGCAGTGTGGTTACAGAAGTTTCCCCTTGGGGAGGGATATCTTGTATGATCTACCCAGCTCTGCAATGCCAATGAGTTTTCCATGGTAAAGGCTGCTGTGGGCCCTCTTGAGGGGATGCTCTGTTTGCTTTGGAGGAGGCCAAGCACTTCCCACAAAGTGACTTTTCTCTCCTTCAAACTGCTTTTTCCCCTGGAAGGCTGACAAGCAGGAAGTCTGGTGGATGCCTGGTGGCTCATGGGCTGTCACGAGGGCTGGGAGAAGGGCAGCTGGTAAGAAGCTGAAATAAGCTGTCCAGGGGGTGGTGGTTTGTTTGCTTGCCTGGATCTGCATAGTAACAACTGGTATTGGTAGGAAATGACAGTCACTGTGTCCCATCTCACCATCCCACTCCTCCTAGAGTCTCAGCACAGCAAGTTTAAACACAGGTAGTCATCTGGGGCTTAAATGGAAGTGTGATAGATGCTGCAAGGCATCTGATGGGAATTCAGCTAGCAATTGCTCTGTCCTATCATCATGTCCACTCTCCTACTGCTGCTGAAGCCAGGAGTGGCTGAGGGCAGCAGCAGTCACAGCTGAGTCACAGCCAGTCACCTTATTCAGGGAATGACTGTAGAACCATATTTCTTTGAGGAACCTATTGGTGGGTACTTTTATGTTGAAGCGTAAAGCCAGGCCCTGAACATAAGAAGCTCTGCCTCTTTCCTGGTGGGATATCTCACCCTGATGAAGTAGTGTTTGCTCTTTCTCTGCTGTCAGGGTGCTGGAGCTTTTTTCATTCTGAATTTCCTGTTCTACCTGCATGTTTGTGTTTTGTTTGGCACAAGCATCCCTCCCTCCTGCTTGCTTGGGTTGTCATGCCTGCTGTAACTGATCCAACCTGCCATCATTTTTCTTGCTTTACAGAAGAAAATTTCTGCCCACTTGGTGCCATGAGCTGTGGAATCAGCCTGGGGGATGCTGTGCAGCCAGACAAACCTGTTCGGGTGAGTGGCTGGATTTGAGGGGTGGGAGCACATTTGCCACCAGCAGCATAATTTACTGTGCTTCTTCCAGGATCCCACAGGTATGAGATCCCATGGCTCTGTGCTGGGATTCCTTTGAGACAAGGCAGCCGGTTCTGCAGGAAAAGGCAGGGCTGGATTTACAGGTTGGATCTGACAGAGCCTTTTCTAATGCATAAGGCTTGGTGGTTATGCAGGCACCATATGTGTGGAAGGACCTGCACCCATCTGCATACCAGGCAGACAGGGAATGCAATCACAGTGTAAACAGTATCAGAGCAAGGAGATTTCGAAGCCTCAAGGCTCTGCTGAGTAGGAGCTGTGTTGAGTCACATAAAATAGGAAACAGAATATGAAACAGAAGCTTTGACAACTATTAGGGATTATTCATGACCTGATGGTCACATGTGGATGCAGTCCAGCTCCCCTGACTCTGATCACATGCAGGGAGTTAGCTGTGTCTGAGCTGCTCTTTGTCAGTCTGTCTATCTTCTCATCCCCTTCTGCCCAGACGGGCTCTGGCTGCAGGCAGGATGCCACAGAGTGCCAATGGCCAGAACAGGGAGATAGTGCCAAGGCTGCCCAGCAGCAGGAGTGGACTGTACAAACCAGAGGCCCCAGGGCAGGAGTGTAGGACATGGCACTGTGACCCCAGCATGGGCTGCTGAGGGGGTTTCCTTGCCCTGTGCCTTCTGATGCTGTGACTGGCCCAGCCTTGGCCTTTGGGTTGTGTCTGCTCTCTTCACGGCTGCAAGTGCTGCCTCTGTTGTGCCAAAACTGGGTTCTTTCACCCTGTGTGCAAGAAGCTGATCCGCAGATAGAGTCAAGACAATTGATTTTATTTCAGAACTACTCGGGGCTGGGTGCTGTATCTGCACAGCTGGCACATCTTCAGCGTGCCAGGTGCCCATTTTTATACACTCGAATCAATAGGGATCAGTATTTCCCAAAAAAAAAACCCGAAGCTCATTGGCTTTGCATTCTCTCATCTCTGCTTAAAGATACCCTGCACACTCTATTTGACTACTTATGCTTTATGAGGAAGGGTAATCCATGTGAGTGAGGCATGATCACAGCTTGTGGGTGGGAATTTTACTATGCTGATGAGCACAGCTATCACACAAAGTTGATCTTTGGCTTTTTAGTTTGATTTAGAGCATCCTCCTGCATTGGCTTTGCATTCTCTCATCTCTGCTTAAAGATACCCTGCACACTCTATTTGACTACTTATGCTTTATGAGGAAGGGTAATCCATGTGAGTGAGGCATGATCACAGCTTGTGGGTGGGAATTTTACTATGCTGATGAGCACAGCTATCACACAAAGTTGATCTTTGGCTTTTTAGTTTGATTTAGAGCATCCTCCTGCTGTTCTCTTCTCAGGTAATGGCTCTTGGTTCCTGCAGGTTTGGTTATTCCCTTATTTCCTAAGTTGTTTTGTTCGTCCTGTACTACACTTCAGCGATTCAATGCGTTTCCAACTTTCATCCTTCTCCTGGGCACTTTCTCTCAGTAAAGGGGAGCTGAGTGTGAGCAGTGAGCGGGAGGGCCCTGCCCTGCGGCTGTGGGTCCAGGGACACACAGAGCT
>NW_008670949.1:0-27639 GCF_000695815.1 Acanthisitta chloris
CTCCCTCTGCCTGATGGCAGGAGGTGCAGGGCTTCACCCTTTCCTATTGAATTTCTTTTGGGTTCGAAAGGGTGTGACCCCACCAGTCTATTTCCCTTTCGCTGTCCCTAATGCTTCTTAATCTCTCTACTTCTTCCTTGAGCTCTGCCACTGGGCACAGCAAATCATTCACCTGCTCACATCGTACACAGGTGTGGCTCACACTGTCCTCTGGAACTAATGCCAGACCAAGGCACTCTGTGCTGCAGTGACCTGAACAGCTGCGTCCTGCACGGAGGGTTCTGTCTGACTTACAACATTCCTCCTGGTAACAGCAGCAGCAGTTGGATATTTTTAGCCAGAATTTCCTTACAACATTGCTCTCATTTTGAGCATGCCCTGATATAGAACCCCTCTGATTTTACAAGTGCTTTATAATGTCAGACTTAGTTATTAAAGAATGCAGGAAGGCATCTTCTGGACCACATGCCTGTGTTTCTATACCACAAGTGCCTGGGGTCACTTCTTTACTTTCACATCTGCCATTGGAATGAATTCTGGAGTATGCTGTTGTTTTGTGATTATGCTGCCAAAAAATGATACCATTTTTTCAGATCAGTTCTCACAATTTGCACTACTGAAGCTCATTCCTTCCTCCTTCTCATCTTCTTTTTGACCTTCCTTGTCAATATTCAGGTAATATACATCTCTGTCCCAAAGAACTTGAAGTCAAGTTCAAGCATAGACACAAAAAACCCATATAAAAGCTGCTGGCAGAGGTAGGCAATTCTCGCTGATCGTAAGCTTTTGCAAATAAGCTTTTGTTTGAGGATACATTTGAAGTAGAGAACAAAGCTACTCAGCACTCCAGGCTTGAGGTGGAATGGAAGAAGACAAGAAAGTGAGAATTGCGGAAAGACATTGATGAAGAGAGTGGGAATAAAATGTAAGGAGACAGAGTCAGAGCAATGAAGACCTTGAGGATGAGCTTGGCCCCAATGGAGAGGGAGAGCAGGAACCCTTGGAGGAATAAAAGAGAAGCTGAAGGCAGGGAATGCCTATCTTAATTCAAATGTTCAGCCTGCTTTGCCCTGAAATGGAAGAAATTCACCATGCTTCCTTTGGCTACCCAATAGCTCTGTGTATGGGGCTTGGTTAATGAGGAAATTATCCCTAGCTGGTGTTTAGTCCAGTCCAAATAACCCCCTGACTCTCACATGCATGGGCAAGAGGAAGAGAAGGAATCAACTCTTGTAGTTAAACCTACAGAAATACAATTGGGAAAAGCTGCTGCACATCAGGAATTCAACCAAAAATCTCCCCAAACCAAGGCAAACTGTCTGGGTGAAGTATTTTCATCAGAAGTTGTTGCTCTATCAGCTGCTGTATCTGTTCTGTACTTCAGCTAAGGACACAGCTTAGGAGAGGGAATCTTCTAGCTTTGGTGCTGCATCATCACTATGTGCTGCTCTTATGTGTTGATTCTCTTCAGCAAAGAATGAAGAAAAGAAAGAATGGGAAAACATATTAAAAACTGTAGTGGAATCCAGTTAAATGTAAGATCTACAGCTAACAACTTCATTAAGATACATTAAAAAAAACCCCAGCTCATAGGGAGGGCCAGAGGTGGAATTGGCAAACTGCATCTCCTGGCTCACTTTACTAATATGTGCCTTTCTACTGTAACTGTTTTTTTGAGTTTTTTTATACTTCAAAACCTGTAAGTTCTCCATGCCCAAATGGAGGTTTGTAAAGTACCTTGATCTTTGTGGGCCTGTGTTTCACCTCAGCCTGCTGCTCTCCAAATGTCATTCTAGATTGTCTGTGCGTGAGGGTCTTGTGTTCCCCTCTCAGACGGATTGTGTCCGGAAACTACCAGCTTATGGCAACTGATGACATTCTTTAAGAGCCAGCTGAAGACAAAGTGGAAAAATCCAGCCATGTCCATGTGTAAATTCTAACTAAGGCATGTGTCATTGATAAACTTTGCTATTGAGGCTCTCTGTTATCCTTTATTTATATCAACTTAAAGCCTGAAAGAATGTCGCTTTGGCTGCCTTTCAAAATCTGAAAACTGAGCATATGTGGATGCATTGAAAGGGAAATTAGTCACTTTTACTGCTTTATAGAAACCAATCATTTAAAATCCCTGCAACATCAATATGCCTCCCCATGAAGTAAATGCCCCAGAGGATGTCTTGTTTCGAAGATTGTCTTAATGCAACTATCTAACTACTAAAGCACAGTTCGCCTACTGAAGTATGGAAGGGCATCTGGAAATATAGTTTGTTCAGTCAAAACAGCTGAACAGTCTTGGAATCAGCAGGGTGTTTACATTTTTGTCTGTTATCTCCAAGTGCTCACTGCTAGTAGAAGCTGTCTTTTTCCAGGCAGTCTTGACTGTCATACAGTACTGGAAGAAGCTCATTAAGAGATCCACTGTCCTTTAACACTGCAATTAGTAGCAAACCTAATGCTGCTTACTCTTGCTCTCACATGCACACACATCCACACATTATTTCCTTAGCTTTGACAGGGTGAGCTGTTTCTCTAGGCATAGAAGAGGCCCAGAAGATCAAGAGTTATTGCCATGGTGCAACCCACTATAGTGATGCAATCAAACTCCTTTCCAAGGGCTCCTCAGATTCCATATGACCATAATACGTGGTGAGCAGGTTGCTGAGACTCTGTTGTGGAAAGTCTTCCTCAGTCTCCCAGCAGGTGTATCAGCCTAAGGGACAAGCAAATAAAGAGAACACTGATCCCCACAATGGCAAAATGAGAGCTCTCTCAGGCTCTGAGATTGCTTGAAAGACATCCCTAGTCGTCACTGGGGAGAATGGTAAGGCTGCTTTCCTCTGGGGTCCCTCCTAGATTAAGAGCCTTGAAGCTAGGCTCTTGAGCATCATTGCTGCAAAAGATGTAAGAAAGGCAGGCTTAGCTGCATTGAGAGGAAAGAAGGTGAGGGATAGAAGACCTAGTAATTTGTATTCAATTGTATATGTCATAGCTAGCTCTGTTCCTTCAGCAAGGCCCAGATTCCAGTCATCTGTAGAGCGTAGGCAAGGATCACAGCCTTCCTAAACACCTCTTCTTATAAAATCATGGGGTGATTCAGGATTTAGGTGGGATGAGTGACACTGTGGTGGTTTGTTGTCCTTACAGACAGCTCAGGGCAAGTAGGCTTATCTCTTAGGCATTCAGTTAAGTACCATAAATTAGGTGGGATGGATCTGAATGACAGAGATGACTTAATGATCTCCCCTGCTTCTCTTGTGCAGTGTTCCTACCTGGCAAGTGAAGCAAACCAGCATACTGGCAGGATGATTTTCATTCATTGCACACACTCACCCTTCAGCAGGTTGCAGCCTAGGAGTAATGGCTAAATTGACTTGCTCAAGATAATCTTATATCTGCTGCTTTTCCATATGGCTGCTTACTTTAGATGCTTCTTACAAAACTGAGAAAAAAATCCTATTAGCCTACTCACTTCTTCTGGGACTTGATGATGGTCTTGAGACAGTGAATCATGAAAACTTATAGCAAACTGCATATATAAAGAGATATATTTAGCACTGTGGTACCTGGAATGTCATTGTGATTCCTCTCCTTGGTTAGGTTGTTCCTCAGACTCTCACAAGTCTGGATTCTTTGCATATTCACAATTGCATTATTCACAGTTTCAGTTTCCTCACAACATTTGGTATTCACTTCTTATGTTTCTTCATAATGAGACTTAAATTATCTAACTATTTTAATAGTTTGGCATAGTAACTAGCCACTGGATTTTTTATTGTTGAGGAATTTCACAATCATGTAATTAAAATGAGAGTGTTTGTATGGTAGCATAAGAAGCTCTAGGCCACTGAGCTATGGTTTTGGATTTGAAACCAGTCACTGGAGCTTGTGCTCAGGGCTGTGATAGCAACAGATTAGTAAAAGCAATATAGGAACAAGGTTTCACCAGGTCACTGTTAATAGTACCTTCTGCTAGCATACATCTGAAGCATCCAGGTAGCTCCAAAGAAAAACTTCTAGACAAGTTCCTGAGCTTTGCTGGACCTAGAATCTGGGCAAATGGCTGAAGGAGAGCATTCGCTGCAACTTGGAAGAGTTCCCCTGGTCCCTGGGGGAAGAAGTTGTGGTGGGGGGACATTGGAAGTAGTTTCACTTTCTTTACTTTCCCTTGACTCTAACTGACAATTTCAATCACTTCGTGGCACATTTTCAAGTTGTTTTACTGTCCTTCAGAGCAGGTGGGAGATAAAAATGGAGAACTGATTACATGGATAAATATATGCAAAGAGCTGCCTAACACACAAAGTCAGTCCACCAAACAGAAGTGAAAAATACATTTCCCCAAAATTTTTTTTAGAGTAGGAATATCAGTCTGAGGTACCCCTGGACTTCACAGCGTCGGGGATGCTCAGATAACAGTGTGGTTTCTAACCTGAAGATAAAATACCCAAATGACATAATATAAAACCTGACTACAGCTTTCTATCAATCACATTGTTTCTTGTTATATATAACTCACCTACTTAAATTTCATATATAAATTACTTCTCTGGGTTACCCAAGGGAACAGTAATAATTTACCAAAGTATTCACCTGAAAGTTCCTAAGATTATTCAGCTACCTATTAGACTCGAGAGAGACTAAAGATAGCCATGGGGGGCCTTTCTTTAAAATCCAGGGCTGGAAGAGTAATTTTTGTTTCAGCAGCAGCCAGGAGGGCCACTTTCTTAGTGCAGCTCTGGATCTAAAAATGTTTCAAAACCTCTGTCTTTTTCACAAATCAGAGAAAGATGGATTGCAAGGAAGGCCGTCTGAAGTAGAGCAAACAGTACACGAAAATCTTATCCCAGCTTTTTTAGCAGGGAGCGTTTGGCACAGGGGAACTCAAGAGCTGCTGGAGAGGAGATCATCCTTCCTGGAGTAGAGGTGATGCTCTTTGCAGCTAGTCAGTGTTGCTATAGGTCACTACTCCTGTGTCCCTGTTCTCATAGGTAGAGCCTGGTAGGCCTGGCCTTATTTCTACAATATATATGACAATAATGGAAGTTCATTGTTTTCTCTGTCAAGAAAACAATGCTTATTTTTTTTTTGCTACTTTTCCAAAAGGAGGGGTAGGTTCTATCTCAGAGTCCTTCTTTTAAATCTTGCCCCATAACTTCTGTCTGCCTGCTCAGGATAGGCTCTTCATTCATTGCCTTATTTAAGGAGAAGCAGTAATTGTTTTGGTCAGCTGTTGTCTGCTTGGTAAACAAAGCAAAGGGTAGTTAACCTTAGTTGATTACAAATATCTTGTGAACTTGTGGATTTTTTTCTGGGTGTTTATATATCTAGTCCATCTTCCAGCCAACTTTCTTAAAATATTTTTGCAGGTGTTCCTGAGGAATACTCACTGAACCTTTCTTTGGTTAAAAAATTTAATAAGAGTCTGTAGTGAATAGTTAGAGAAACTGGGGTGAAGAATCATTTAGACATTGATCAATAGGACCAGTGATTTTGTTTAAAGCCAAGCACAAATTTAAGTAATTTACCACACCAGACCTTTAGATCTTTGCCAAATGTCATCCAGAAAATTGATTATAGTACCCATATCTCCTACAGTCCTGCCAGGCTCAGACTTTAATTATTATAGCAAGCTATTATTTAATGTAGTAAAAAATATATCTGATAAACTTTGAAGAAAAATGAACTGTTTTTGTGACAGACTGCTGCACATGGAAATCTTGCGTGACAGCAGTGGGACTCAGTCTGTTTGACTTCCCTGGAGAAAGGACCCTAGAGACTGTGTTTGCAGAGTATCTGTGAAGCAGAGGGATGGACATCTTCTGGGTAAATTCTCTGTTGTCATGCTATAGAGTTTTTAAAACAGGAGGCAAATTTCACCTGATTTCCTGAAAGGTGAAAAACATTGAGATATCTCTAACTTCTGTTGCCTAAACTGCAATGACATTCAGTAATTCCCTATTAGGCATGGTAAGTCTACTTTAAAACTCACAACCACGGTATGAGCACTACTAGAAAAGATTGTTTCTCCATTAAATTCAAGAGCTGAAGTCAGGTGTTACACTCATCGCAACGCTCTTCTCCAATTTTTTTCTTCCCTCTCTGGTTGTCATGTAAATGACATAATTTGCCTTGATACAATAATTGTAGGATTAGAAGCTAACTTGAAAGTCCTTTAGCTGATGTTTCAATTAATATATTTTTCAAGTCCACACACTTGATGCTCTAGAATTTAAACTGTTTATGCATTTATACTCTTATCATTATATGAACCAAAGTAAAGCAGTCCAAGGTTGTGTGTGGTGCTGGGTGGCATTAGTGATGTGTTTGCTGAGCACTCTCTGATGTCACCTAATGATGCCACAGGTACTGGATGTTGCGGGTTAGCTGATGTGTACACACAAGGGGGACATACCTGACACAGCCTGAGACCATACCCTCAGCAGTGGGAGAAGATGGCCCTGAGCAGTAAGTGCCTCTGACTAAGTGCCTGAATAAATCCCTTCCATCTGGGATTGTTTCTCCAGGCAGTGATCTCTTTTGAACAGACGCAATGATTTGTTTCAGCAGCAGCCAGGAGGGCCACTTTCTTAGTGCAGCTCTGGATCTAAAAATGTTTCAAAACCTCTGTCTTTTTCACAAATCAGAGAAAGATGGATTGCAAGGAAGGCCCTTCCACAGATATTGTACTTTGTGACCTCTCAGATGTGTCATCTCATGTGAAGGAAAAGAGTGTGGTGTGTGCTCCTTTCCAGTGCTCGTACTGACCATGCCAACAATAAATAACAACAGATACTATATTTCCTTAAGCTCTACTTGTCATGTATTTTAGCTAATGATCAAAGAATTAACCTGTTTGAGGTTTGGTGGATTTATTTTCGTTTCCAGCAGAACTTCAGATCCTTCACCTGATTTCTTAATTTTCTTTTTAATATGTTCAAAACTTAGGGCTGATCCTTATAAGCTGCTGCATTCATATTGGAAAATAGCTGACCCAGTGTTCTCTGGGGTCTCTGGGCATGGAAACACCTCTGGCTGCAGCATCAGGGGTGCGAGGGGAGCTCCCCACAACAGCTGTGGTGCAACAGCCATTTACATCTCAAACAGTGGTTAAACTGTCAAAACAAGGCTTGCCTGGGCTCTGGGAAGCTTGTTCTTGGCTCTCTATGTGGAAGGACTGTCATTCCTCATCCCTTACCCACGGCATGAGGAGCCCAGAGCATGGCCAGAGTGCTGTGGGAGTCAGCTCCAGATGGGTTTGTGCAGCCTGTTACATGGTGTACGCTGGTTTTCACTCTCTGTGCTTGGAAGGAGAGTGGTATTCCTAGCCTTTTTTCTGGTTTATAGTTGCACAGGGTTCTTTTGCTGGCTGGTGTGATTACAAAGGAAATAGTGCAGTAGGCCCTCAAATTGAGGGAAAAGAGCAAATCAAAACACACATCAGTTTCCTTAGCCAGAGTCCCAGCTACCACAGAGTTGGGAAAAATGCCATGCACACGATTTTTCTGCATGTTAAAATGAAGGGAAATGAAAAAAATATAGCACCATGCCCTTTAAAGATTTGTACCTACAGAGTTGAAGCAACCACGAGTGACGCTGTGCAGATGGTTTTTCTCTTGCCAGGGAGAAGTGCAGTGGGGCCAGAGTCTTTTAATCTGTCATATATATATAACCGAAGATTTACAGTTGGAATCAGACTTGAAAATGCAAATGGATTTTCAATTGCAGAGTCTGGTCCGTCACAATGGCTTTCATTCAAAGCTTTGTCTGGGTAGAACAACAGCTGTTCTGCCTGTGGTTTTTGTTGTTTTATTTTATTTTTAGACTTTTCTCAAATGTAAAATGCTGCGAGATAGATGCAGATTTGGGGACCTCGTGGTGATGTCTGAAATAAATAAAGTGCTCCCAGTGATACTTCAGTGAAATTACATTTAAAAAAATGTTTTTCCTTATCCAAAACTGCAAAACATAGAATGGAGAGAGTTGATTCAGGTAGTGAAGAGCCCTGACCTGGACTTTTGACCACCTTCCCTCTCCTAACTTGGCAAATCTGGATAAAATGCAATAGACATCCAATCTGCCTTTGAAATTACTTTCTTGCTTGAAATCACCCTCTGCTGACTGTTGAGAGTTCCCGAGTTTTGCATCTTAAAGTTACAAATTGGGGAAAGTCAGTGGTCAGTCATATAAAAATGCCACCTTTAAAACCAGTTCAAGGATGTTAGAAATTGAACTGTCACTGGTGTTCAAATTCACCATCTGTTTTTTAAAACTGAAGTACCTCCTTTTTGTACCTCCTCTTTTTCAGCATCTGTACATTTCTGCTGCTGTTTGTTATGTTTATTAAAGATGCATGCTTGCCTTTTCATAAAGTGCTCCTGTTCAAATGTAGATACCAATGAGACTTCAGTATGGAAACAGGAATTGCAAGTCCAGATACTGCTGTGGACGTATTTCCCACTGCAGGCAGTGTTTTGTTGCTTGGAGACCTACTGTGTGTTCTTGTTTTTAATCTTTCTTCCACAGTTGAGCCCTGTACTTCTAATATAGATGGAAAACTAGAAAATATTCTGTGTTTCAAAATTTGTGTAGGAAGAAAAGGACATTTAGGAAAATCCAGCCAACCTCCGAAACAAAAGCTCTAACCCAGCTCCCAGGAGACCTGGAGCCACCAGGAATTTTTGTTTATGCTGGGAAAGTATTACATGACTTCAGGCACCAACTGAATGACATGCTTCTCTTGCAAGGCAAGGACACATTCTTTTCACAACCAAGAATGGGAATTACGAGAACCATGACAGTGCCCTGTTATATTGTTTCTGAGAAGAGAGGTCCTCTGTGGTTGGTCTTACTAGAAACCACAATGTGAACATCAAGGTTCATTTTCCTCCTCAGTCATTCTCTATATTTTTCTCTTCTCCTCCCTACCTGTCCATTTCTCTTTTTCTTTGTTCCCCTTCTGACTTCAACTGTTCTCTCTTTATCCTTTTCCTCTCTTATCTCACACAGTTTCTTTGAAACACAGCAGGGATGCAGGGCTGCCCCAGACTGGCAGAAAATGGGACCAGTGACAAGGCTTACACAAGCAGCACTAACCTGTCTGTTGTTCATATCAGTCCCTGCTGTTCTCACAGGCATTAACTGAGGAACATTATTGGCTGGCTGCAGTGGAATACTGCAGTGCCAAGGGATGGTTTGTCTGATTTCCACTTCCAGGCTTTTATTTTGACATGTGAAAAAATGGACAAATATACATTGTTGCTATTCAGAAAAATCATTCATCATCTGTTTTATATGAGTGTGGGTAATACAGCTGGAATTAAGGAAATGTCATCTTTGCAATATGCCCAGACTTCTGAATGAGAGGGATTCCCGAACAAAATGCTTCCCAAGTCACATTTCAGACTTGCAGCTTCCATCAGCAGGACCTCTGGCAAGGCTGACAGGAGCGTGACTGCGAATGTGGGGAGTTTGGAAGCAATCCTCAGAGCCTGGAATCACACCGGTGCCTGCACTGTGGATTTGTGCCTTGGCAGGACAGATAGAAAAAGTAGAAGTCACATGCTAATCTTTGAATCAGAGATTTTAAGCTCTTGATGATCAAGGACCTCAATCTGACCTGCACTTAGATTCTGCTCTGGTGTAAATCCAGAATCAGTGTGCTCAGAGCTACAGACTAATTTTTCAAATGCCTTATAAAATGTGGCACTGCCTTATAAAAACCCAACCACTTCTAACCTACTCTAATTCAGCAAGAAACCAGCCCCTATACCCATTTTGTTGCTCTTTGTCCTCTAGAAATACTAACAAGAATAGAGTATGGAAACTTCCACCATTCAGCAAGATGCCCAGAGTGTCCTCAGATAATCCCTTGTAGGTCTGGATGGTGGACCATAGCCAGGCTCTGTCATCAGGGCTCCCTGGCTGGCCACAGGGATGTGTTTGTTCCCAACCATCCCTTACTGTGTCTCAAGATGAATGGCTCCACACTGGCCACTGCAATTACTTGACAGTCCCTGGAGAGATGCTATTTAAGCTAAAGGATGGCAGTGGAACGAGAACAAATGTGCCGAAACTGGACATAATTGTATTCTCACTGGCTATTAAAAGAAGATTCCTAATAAAGTTTTTAAGGAGCAGCCAAAGTCATTAAAGGGGCAAAGAAATCCCTAATTATTTTTAAAGTAGAACTTGGTACATTTTTTGGGAAATTTTTTGAAGTTGGGCTGCAGAGGAGTCAATGGTCTCAGCAGCTCTTTAACCTTCTTGCCTTTGATCAAGAGGTCTCTGGGTAATGTGGTGTCATCTGTTAACTCTTATACACACAGGACATTGGTCTCTGCTGGTCTGATGTTGCTCTGCTGTGATCACACAGCTCTGCTGTCCAAAACAGCAGCAGAAATCATTGCCTCCCATATACATGCTGGTGTGGGAAAGACACCATTCTGTCTAATTTACCAGCCAAAAGTCCACTCATCTCACTGAGGTGTACAAAAACTAATTTGCTCTATGCCAATGTTGGTTTCATTGGAAAAAATCACCTCTAAAAATCACCTCCCCAGCACACGAAAACAAAATCCCCAAAAGTGAGACATTGAAATTAATCACATTCTTGAAAATCTCCCTTTTCCTCCTCAAAATCAGGCTGGCAATACTTGCAGGCCTCTGGGAAGCTCTCGGGGTAAGAACATCCTCATGGCAGGCAAGATCTTCTCTAAAAAGAGCATTATTTACCTAGTAATTTGCTTTTATTGTTCTGGTCTGAGAAAGAAATCTCTACACAAAGTTTGGAGCATTACACTGAGTTTATTTTGAATAAGAAATCAAAGAATGTTTTTTTCATCTCTGAGCCAGAAGGAAAGAAAAAACAAATGTATTCCACCCTACGAAAGAAAACACATGAGAACTTTCAAAAATTTTTTAAGCCAAGTTTTTTTCTTTTTTTTTTCTCTGAACAGCATGGAAAAAATGAGGTGTAGTTGGTGAATGAGTAAATAGGCTCTGTTTTTAGGAAGGCCTGTTTTCTGGGGAACAAGGGTTTTGTCCATAAGGCACTGTGCTTTCCCATAGATGTCCAAAGTACCTCTGAGTGAGTGTGGGTTAAGTACTGGGATCCTTCTCCTCCCTCTCCTGCCCAGGCCTTGGGGAGACCAGGGTGTCCCAGCAGGGAGGAGTGCCAGCATGGGCAGCTGTCCCACTGCTGGTTTCTTACCAGTGTGAGCCCTGACACATGCACATGACAGTGCAGAGCCTGGTCCAGGGACAGCTGGGTGTTCACAGAGGAGCAAACATCTCCAGCGTGCACAGTGACACCCACAGAAGTGAGAGGGAGAAAAACAAAGCAAGTCTGGAGGCTGAAGCTGGAGACATTTTGTTCCCTTTGGATGCTGCAGCTGTGTGAGCTGCTTCCTTTAAGCAAGGAAGCTGCACTGGGGAAAAGTGGTTTTGTTTTCTCACATGTGAGTTGACTCAGCTACCTTTCTCCTAATTGCTGCAGTGCAGTTTCCTCTGACAGCCAGTGGCTGCCCTCCGACCAGTTCCTTGCTTTCCCAGTGATCAGACACCAGTTCTTGCTTGTTGCTAAAAACAGAGGGGCTACTTTCCAGGAACAGAAAATTAAAAGAGGTCAGACATCTGAGAGAGAGGAATAGTGAGATCAGATTAGCCATTACAAACAGCCAGTTTAAGCTAGACACCATAATGGCTAATGTAGGGTCTGATCCTACTCTACTCAAGACATCCTTCACCTGGGGGTTCATCTGAGGTGCTTTGTATGCTGGGACAGTTCTTGCTTCTTCAGCTCTTTTTAAAGGTCTTATTCAGCTCAGATCTTTAAAACCATGTTCCTAGCACTTAGGTGCTGCAAGAACAAGGTACAAAACCTGCAATTAAGAGATAAGATAGCCACAGTCATGCTTAGAACTAGGATGGTGTAAGTGAGAAGGAAGGCTTTAGTGGAAATAATTTTCATCAGTTTGATTTTTCATACCTATGAATGCTTCTGGCATCACATCTCTGATCTCCACATCTCTCGGTTATACCAGCATGCACAGAGTAAACAACATTCACTTCCATGTCTCCACTTAGTGATTCCTTTATTGGAACATTTGCAGGTATTATTTATAGACATCAAAGGGAATGAGAGTTTGAGATTTATAAGCTCTAATCAGCTGAAGGTGTTTCCAAATAAATTAATGAAACGAGTCAGAAATGACATTAAGAAATTCAGCACTGAATGTAAATCACAATGACTTTGCATCCTCTCTGCCTTTCCCTCCCTTTCTTCCAACAGTCCCAGTGCTTGCCAGGGTATATGAACTCACATTTTTTGATGTAAAACAAGCAAAAGGATGATGGAAATGTGTACTTAGTATGCCAAATGACAGTATTCATGGATAAGCCAAAACTCGAGCTGGGACAAAATAATCTCCTATCACTTAAAACTTTCCATACAACTTGCAGTATCACTCAAACCATACAGAAAGCAGATTTAATGGGGATGTTTGCATATTAAAGAGTGGCAGTTCTTGGCTCATTCTGGTGTTCTGCTTGCATCCCTGCCAACCCCTCCTTTCTGTGACAGGTTCCCGAGCTGTCTTAACACTCTCTCGGTCCTCTCAGTGATTTCAATCTTTGTTGTCATTTGACACCACTGTTTCCCTCCTGCAGGAATACTGGGTCTAGAGGAAGGTCTGTCTCAGCCCGCCTGGCTGCTCAGGCTATATTTTAAGGATGACTGGACACGCCAGGCACGCAATTGCAGCATCCTTCTCTAGCCAGTTCTGTCTAACAGCTACAGTCTTTGATTCCAATGTGTGAACGGAGAGCGTGAGCCCAGTCGTGTTTTGTTTCTTAGTGTCCTTAGCATGTCAGTCCTCTGACTGGAGGACACTAGGTGACACTTGGATCACCTGATCTTGATATGTACCATCACTGCTATCGCTGAAGGGAGAGAAGGATGAAATTGTGGCAAGAAAGAAGTACAGCTCCGGCTTAAACTTCTTTTGTTGACAGAAATCTGCAACATCAGTAAAAAGCAGGAAGAATGTAATTTAACATGGCTGATGCTCAGAATTGCCTTATTTCACCTGAACACTCAGCTCAGCATTCAAAACAAAGGTAGCAGTGCTTCTAATTCAGTGTGGCTCTGCAAGGCTCTGCTCACCAGGGTTTGGGAGGCTCTCTGAGCATGCAGTGTTATATATTTGTACTTCATTATCCAAAAATAGCAGTTTATCATTCTCTCCACAGACACTGTGTAAATATATATGCAAACTCTACAGCATGTATCTACATGCAAGTCCTAGGTACAGCATGACAGGGTATATGGCAGAATGGAGTTGTATTCAAAAGCTGATGAAAAAGCCAAAAGAAAAGTCTCAGGAAATCCAGCCTGTCTGAAGAAAAGCCCTGCCCCAGGATGGTAACACATGGTTTCTGCAGCTGTAATACACAGACCTTTCACTTTTAGTTAAACATAGGCAATTTTCGTCTTGTTCCGGTCTCATATCTAATTTGTACCCACAGGACAGATTCCCAAATGTAACATTTTGTGTATTTTAAAAGAAAATTATAGTTAAAATTAACAAGAGTGGAGGGAGTGTGAGATACAAGGAAGCAGCAGTCTGTAATGGGATGGTCTTAGGAGCAGTATTTGAAAATCTGAAGTGCAAAATCTTGTCTCTTTCTAACAGAGCTGGAGTATTTCAACAAACTTTTTTGTGTTCAGCCAAGGTAAATGTCAGGTCAGGAGGCAATGGAAAAACAGCTCTCCTTCCCAAGATGCCAAAACAACTTCCGTCATTGTATAGCATGTGGCCGTGCAAAGAGTCTAAAACCTGGGAACAAATGCCAGGGTTTCTGCTGATGAATTTAACTGCTATTTTTTTAAATTCCTGATAAGCAACACTGCTGCCTAAACAACAGCTCATGGGACTGAGGAGGAAACTGGCTGGGTAATGATATGACCTCTTTCTGTTTTGCAGCATATTTTATTTTCTACTTTGTTTGGGAGAGAAGTACTGGCCCAAGAAAACAGAGAGATCAATTTACAAAGCACTTTGGAGAAGTGTAAGTTTATTAGACTTTTCTGAGTATGGCATGTTTTTTTTACCAAATCTTGAAACCTGTCTTAAAAACAAACATATTTCAGTGTGTGCAGCTCCTTTGTTTCTGTTTTCATAAAGTCCCTCATCTGGGCTTGACCTGCAGTATGTGTAACACCTATTGGGGTAGAGTTCCTTATGAGGAGGGAGAAGGAATGAAAACATTTCAAAACCATTCTTAAAAGTTGGTGATTTACTTCTGTGGCATTTTCTCATGAGTGGCAGGAATGTAGGACAGCAGGATGGCAGGCAGGCAGCAAGCAGGAAAGCAGTCAGGCTGAAAAAAAAGGAAGGTGGGCAGGAAGGAAGGAAGGAAAGAAAAGCTTTTATTAGCATGGTGAAAGAAGGAAGGAAGGAAGGAAGGAAGGAAGGAAGGAAGGAAGGAAGGAAGGAAGGAAGGAAGGAAGGAAGGAAGGAAGGAAGGAAGGAAGGAAGGAAGGAAGGAAGGAAGGAAGGAAGGAAGGAAGGAAGGAAGGAAGGAAAAGCTGTTATTAGCTTGTTCTTTGCATAGTACCCCGATGGAACACTGGCTGTAATCAGAGCTACAATGAGTATCCAGTACTTAGTCAACTTAATTGTTACACACACGGACGAGACTGCATATAGTAAGGAAAACACTATCTAAACATCTGCTTTAAAAGTTATTTAACCAGAACAAATCATCTGGGAAAGTACAAATATTTCTAACTGGAAAAATATTTCTCTATAGCTGAGCTAGGCCTGACAGCAAACATTAATGAATTATTAGTACCTTTATTGTTTTCTTTGGCCCCTGTGCACTATATTTGTAAAAAAAGAAGTCAGTAAAAAAGAGAACAATTGTAAAAAGCAAATATTTTGTACAAAAATACAAAGTTTTAAAAGCTCTTAAAAGTATATTCCATATTATTGATAAGAGTTGGACTATATATATATATTTATATAAAATCTATATATTCGTGTATCTGTATAATTTTCCTACATTTGGGATTTTAGCAAATGAAACAGCTGTTTACACAGTTGCTTTATATGTTTTTCTATACGAATGACCAACAGTCTTACTCAGAATGTCTTTTCTCAGAAGGCACAAGTTTCTTATGTATGTGGTTACTGGCTGGGGAGAAAATCTATAACAGAATTAGTCCAACGGTATTTCCTGGTGCTGTGGGTTGAAAGGCCTTGAATAATTGCAGGAAGTTGGAGAAGAGTTGCTGTTGAATTCCTTTATGTTTTTAAACCAGTTTTCAGTGCTTGCTTTTTTCTTCTTTTTTTTTTTTAATATTTAATTTTGGAAGTCAATGTTGCTCTCTCCCAAATTTTCTTCTTTACATAAATTTCCATAATATGTAGGTATCTGTAAAGTCACAGCCTATTACACTCCAAATACTTGCCCTATGGTATGAGACAAAAAAAGAAAAACAAAGAGAAAAAAAATATCCTGTAAAAAGCCTGTGAAGTTTAAACAAATTTCCAAAAACAAAACTTACAGAGATACAGGTTTGTAAAAAATATAAGCAGAGTCCTATTCAGATCCTGTAAGTCCTGGAGGATAAATATTTGTAAACAAATAAGTTTTCCTAAAATAACAAATGTATTTTTACATTTGGGCAAATTACATTGTTACTTACACACTGTCCTTCACTCTGAACATCCAAAGAGAGTTATACACACACAAAGCTTGTTCAGCACTTCATTTTGTTTTGTTTTGCTTTGTTTTAGGGGCATTTCTATGGATGGGATGCAATTTTGGCTCTAGCTGACACTTAGGTCTGCCGTCACTGAAATTCAGCCGACAGGTTTCCAGCTGGAGCAGCCAGGCACCCTTGGCAAAGCAATGTTTAAACAGGTTGCCTGGAGAAGATAATGTTTCAGGCAGAACTCCATCTTGAACACAACCAACACCAAGATCTGTGACGATGGGGAGCTGTGCTCTAAGCAGCCATGTGAACCACCTGCCCTCTGCTACTGCAGCAATGCCTGTATCAACAGAAAGAGCTGCCCTGTGGCAATCATCTGGGTGGCTGCTGGGACACATCAGCAGTTTATGAGTCCTTCACTCCAGCTGCAATAGATGAGTTGCTTTTGGTCTGTGGACTCAGCTTCTCAGTCTTATGGGACATATCCTGGCAGTGATGAGAATTTTAAGACCTTAGCAGTCACCAAGTGCATCCTGTTGCACAAACTTTCAAAACAGAGTCTTTGTGCATTCTGATGAGTGGTCCCTGAGCCATCCTAAGGCAGCTTTCCCCCTTGTCTGGCCATTGAACCTATAAAAATAGCTTCCAGTGTGGTTAGGGTCTGGAGCATGTGCCAAATCATGCCTGAAATTTCAGGCATGTTTAAAGTCCACAGGAGATGGTAAGATGCAGAGCATGACATGGCTAGGAGGCTTCTCTCTCTGAGTGCAGTAAAACCAGCACCTGCATCCCACAGAGTACTACAAAAGTGCATGTTGGGCTGGATCTGAGCAGAAGGGCTCCACGTGCACTTCTCATCAAGGCACTGCCATAGCATTTAGCCTGGATCTTCTCACCTCTAGCTGTGGGACATTTATTAAGGATAGGGTGAAATAATCAAACCAAGTGCCATGCTTACCTTTGTCCATGTCTTTTTCACAAATGAAATTGTTAACATCTTCACAGTAGAAGTCATTCCAGAGCCCAGCGTAAATCAACCCGGCACAATCTTCCCCTGGCCCGTGCCCATGACTCCAGTTATCAGGCTGCCCAGTTTTCCAGTTTCTTTCAACCAAAAAGCAAGAGATATGATTGCACAACACAGCACACATGACAGTTTTTCACCACAAGAAATTAACGAAAACATCATGAGATCTGTTCTGAACGGGAAATACGCATTGAAACAAACAATACTTGACTCTTGCTGAAAATGGAAAACAGATGTATTGCAGAGAAGGGAATCTATTCAGCCTCAGGCTGCCAAAACTCAGAGACCTAAATTTAGACCCATGAACTTTATTTTAGTTTCTGAATGTACATGCACACACAGTGGGAGTGCTCCATGCTCCATGTGCATTGCTCCAAGCCTGCAAAACCTGCACACCACGTTCCTGCCAGCAGATGGGACTGAGAAGAGCCCACGGGCTCGTAGGTACTGCCAAGAGGGCAACACCCTGCCCTCACTCACTGCAAAGGCACTCAGCCCTCTGACCGCACTGAGATGGGCATCTTGGAAGGAACAGCAAAGATATATGTGTTTTAGGGACACATGCTCAGATGGGAGGGGATTTTTTTTGACTTATAAGGAATGTACATAGTATATATACACACATAATTCAAGATCATTAGCTTTGATGGTGAAACTGAACACGTCACGTAAAAAATCTTGTATCAAGTGTTTCCCCATCCTATTTTTGTTTAATGAGTGCGAAATGCTTCCAACCTCAGGACTTAAAAGCTCCATTTTCCTGAAGAAACAGGTTGTTGAAGGGAACTTGTGATTCCTGGCTGACACAATCCATGCTCAGCTAAAAACATTCCTGCCTGACACACAGCATCCAACCAGGCACCTGGGAGGACACACAGCATTCCAGAAGTAATGAAATACTTTGGAAATCACTAACTGACAGCTCTAAGGTTACAATTGAACACCTAAAACCATCATGTAGTGGAAACCTATTGAAAGCAGCACCTGAAGTAGGAATCAGTCACAGTGCTGCTGTAAAGAGAAAGAAAGCTGAAAACACAGAGGGAGAAAAAATGGGAAAATATTATGGCTCATTGGAAATGCATCTGACTTTTTCTATGTTTTTCATCTAAATGAACACCAGTGAGACCACAGCTAATCATTTCATAACATCTGACTGACTGTGGCCTATTTTTCTGAAGCACAGCATGGTCAACTCTATAAACTCTTTAGTCTACTCCTCAGTATTAAAAATTTGAGTGGTTGCAATCTGTTCCATTTAGGACAAATTAGGTGTAGCCCTAGGATTCCTGGAGAGCTGCCAATTCAGTTCTCAGCTGGCCAAAACATAGACACCCTCATTTCATGCATTTTCCTTATGTTTAATGCTTTCCACTTGGATTAGGGCTTTATCTAAAGACTGGTCATTTTTTATCAGAACGAGTACTCTATTTATAGCCAGTTGTAATGCAAATAAGGAAAATTCAAACCAAGACAGCAAAACTCTCTGTGCTTTCCATCTCAACTTTGTAATAAAAGTCAAGAGCAAACATTTTGGCAAGAAACTCTGCTCTGTGTAGTTATGTGATTCTTTCATTCAACATTCAGTTTTCTTCCTGGCAAGGAAAGAAAGCCTTGTGCATGGAGAAGGGAGAGAGGAAAAAAAAAGTTCAAGAACACCCTCAGTCACAGATTAAATAACTGGCATCTACAACCATCTGGATCCATTGCATAATTTCTAGATGCTGCTTTTGGAAGTGTCAGCAAGAGTGGTAGCATTGTTTTTTATTTACATACGTGTAAACTGGTAAGGATCCATCCAGCCATCTCCATTCATTTTCCTTCTCTGAATCCGTTAGTCCAATCCAGAAGCTGCCTTTCCCAAAAATCTGCCTTTTTATCCATTGCTGTGAAAGAAAGATCTTAGTCCATAACACAGACAACTGTCTTTGGAGGCCATCAGCTACACTGGTTTCATGAGCATCTTATTATCAGACTTGGAAGGGCCAGAGAAATTTTTCTAACCTGAAGATATGTTTCAGGAGTTGACCTTGTGATCTCTTGCCCAAACTAGAATCCATTGCAGTGTTTGCATGTGAGGTCGAGACAGCTTGGCATGAAAATTAGGTTGACATAAAGTCACAGCTAACACCTTATACATACAAACTGAAAAAGCCACAGAGAGTAGGCACTTGTATCTTGACATCCCACTGCTCTGTTGAATAGTACTAAAAGTATAGTTAGGTTTATAGTCAGATTAAAAATGATTTTAACATTAATATGATTTAATACATGCATCTTAAGACTAGTGTGACCCAAAAATAAATTATATTCACTGATGCAAAAATACATTTTGGATAATATGCAAGGCATAATGGATTCCATCTTAAAAGGTTCAAAGATCCTACAATTCTCAGCAGCCTTTCTGACTGCTCTGTGCCCACCACCTTCAGGGTCAGCACCAGCTCTGCTCACGCTGCCCTTCTGCACATGGAGAAGCTGCTGATCAGGCAGAGGGTGGGCAAAATGCTAAAAAATAATCACTGTGCCTACTTCACTGTGTTTATTCGTGATGCTCTCAGCTCCCCACTTAATGTGTGATTTCCACATGTTAAACAACTTTGAACTCTCTCCTTGGAAAACAGAAAGAGAAGGTAATTACCTGCTCCTCTTTGTTGTTGATGATAACCAAGCGTGATGCCTTCTCTTCACAGAATAACTTTGCCTCTTCAAAAATTTCTCTTTCAATTGAAAAGTAGTAGCACTTTTCTGTATAGTTCTTCCAATGAGGAGAGCAACCTGTGATGTGAATTTTTTGTGTTAAGCCTGGTATTGGTAGCTCAACGAGCCAATAATAGGGCCAATAATAAGTGGTGGAACCCACATCCATCTACAACATGCAGCTACCTGAAGAACTTATAAATAGTTTGGGAATTTACTTATTAGGATCCTGACTCTGTAAAACCAAGTCTAAACTGTGTGATCAAGGGAATTATTTATTACTTACAATACTACTGCCTTTTGTTTAGCTGTAAACATTAACTTAAATCAGTTCCAGGTCATCAGAAGATGACCAATAGGTATGGCTTCACTTAACAGGGCTCTTTGTGCCCAGAGGAGCTGCAGATGCCCCATCCCTGGAAATGTTCAAGACCAGGTTGGATGGGGCTTTAAAAGCTGGTCTAATGGAAGGTGTCCCTGTTCATGGCAGTGGCGTTGGACCTAGATAGTCTTTAAGGTTCCTTCCAACCCAAACTATTCTGTGATTCTATGATGATTTTTTGAAACCCCAGAGGTTTAGTCTAAGGTAGTTAAAGTTATTTGAACCAGTAACTAGGAGGTGAGCACTGTCTGCTACATAGACTTGTATCTCAGTGGAAGATGCATGCAGTGTGTTGATAGCTTACCATTAGCCTCAGGTGCTGATGTAGGTTCACTCTGTAGTGCCATTGGCATCCCTGGACCTGGTGGCCCTGGTGGGCCAGGTAGGCCCTTTGGACCGGGCATCCCAGGGACTCCAGGTAGTCCAGGTAGTCCTCGAGGTCCTGGTACTCCTGGCTCTCCCACAGTTCCTTGCAGGCCTTGAAATCCTGGTGGGCCTTGAGGCCCAGGTGGACCATCTTTGCCTTGTGGACCTGGTGGCCCTGGATCTCCACTTGGTCCAGGCAGACCCGTCTTGCCAGGAGAACCTCTCTGACCTTTGGAGCCAGGTGATCCTCTTGAACCTTTCCCTCCTTTTTCTCCTGGTGGCCCAGCTGGCCCTGGTGGGCCCTTCTCACCTGCAGATCCTGGTGGTCCAGGCTCTCCTTTCTCTCCCTTTTGTCCTTTTAGGCCAGCAGGGCCAAGAGGACCTTGAGGGCCTCTCTCACCTTTAGGTCCCCTTGGACCAGGAGGGCCTGAAACAAGGTAAGCATGTAAAATAGGGGTATGTGCAGAAAACAAAACAAAATTCCTATGTGGGGTCCTTGTTTAATATATCTCAGACCAGTGACAGTGGATATTTAGCAAGACATAAACCAGGTTAAGACCTACTTCCAGCAGTGCTTGCAACAGTACATCTGCTTCCCGGGTCCTATACACCACTGCTCTTTCCTCAATCTTCATGCAACACAGGATACAGAAGAAAATAAGCTTATGCACCTTGTCATATGAACTGGACAGTGACACCATGCCCCTAGGTGACCAGCCAAGGCATCAGTGCCTGCAAGACACACTCCGTGCCATTGATGCACATGGTCCTGCGTGTTGATGGTCCTGTTCCCTCACTCTGCCACCCTCCCTTTTCCTTCTAGTCTCATCTCTCTGTTCTTAGACCCCAGGAGTCTTTGTCCTAACCCAGTTGCTGCTCTGTCAATAATGGGATGTCAAGAAGAGGAAAAACAATGGATAGTCAGCAATAGGCCAACTGTGGGAAAGACCAGAAGTACTAGTTGCTAACTGGCCAGCTATAATAGAACAGAGAACAATACCCACAACAGGAAATGGCAATACTATGACAGCAATAAACAACAAAACAATTTTGGATTCCAATTATGGATGAGCAAATTCCTTGTCAATACCTACTTCCCCCAGTGTCTCCACAACCAATCTACATAATTTAAACTCCTCCAGAGATAAATTCCCAAACTATAATCATTTAGGTCTGGTTAAAATGACAAAGGTTAAGATTACTGACATGTAATCTTGGATCTAATTCACCCTTACTTTATTTGGAGCAATGGATTTATATTTGTGATTAGTGTTTTAGGCCTGACTGGTTCCCATCAGGTTGGAAATATGAGCGTTCTTTTCATTTGGGATAATATTTGGCTGGGAGAAACCTCCTAAACCTGATGCCATTTATTTCTGGAGAAAATAAAATATCCCAGGATTAAAAACTAAGTGAAGTAGGATGTTTTCTGGCAGACTAACAACTGGCTTAAAGTGAAATAGCAACTTGTTTTTCAGTAAGGGTGGACCTTTCTGGGAATAGTCCAACATATATTTTTTATCCATTTCCTGCTTAGTGGGGATTGGTTTCTTGAGGTTCCACACCTTCACTCACTTATTTTAGAAACTAAATCAAAAGCAGATCCAGTCAGTCAGACAGAGTAAAATTTTGCTAAGTCAGAACCTTCTTTCATAACATACCTATTCTAGCTATGTAAAGAAGGCATAGAAAAGCTAGTCAGGAAAATTCAAGCTACACATACATTTCCAAAGTTAAGGATTAGATAATGGAAAACTCCAAGACTCTGTACCAGCATTCACTAGTTTCCACACAACTAAAGAAGTAATGCAAGCAGGAATTCAGCACAGACCTTTATAGGCATCATTAGGGAAGCTGCATACCTTGTAGGATAGTGAAGTTCTTGATGAGTTGGCCATGTTTGGAATCTACCAGCTTCATTTCTTCCATGATTACTGACAAATTGGCAACTTCAACATCTAACCTTGACCTCATCAAATCCTGTTGCACCTTGAGAGATGCAGAGTCTAAGCGAATATTGGCTAGTGTGCTGTTCATAAAAATCAGTTCATCTGAATGTTTACTTAAGGTGTCTGTACAAGTTGTCCTGACCTCATTGAGATTGCTAGTCAGTGTCCGTAGATGACGAGCAGTGTAGCTGATGTTGCTAATGATACTGACTGTATCAGTTTCAAAGACCTGTAACCGTTCTTCCAGATGGCTGAATTTGGCAGCAGTTCTGTTTTCATATCCTTTATGCTGTTCCTGGAGATCCCTTAGATTTTGTTCGTTGGCTTGGGCAATTGTGGTGATGTTCTCCATTTGCCCACTGAAGGAGCTGAGCTGATTGTTCATGTCTTCAAGTGTATCATTGTTAGCTTTTGCCAATGCTGAGTTGTTGGCGGCCAAAGTCTGTAAATTTTGTACTTTCTCCTTAAGCCAGTCAGTGTCCTTCCGGGCTTGAAGGACAACCTGCTGCAGATTTTGAAAGTCATTCTTGATTCTTAGAATAGCCAAGCTTGTATCTTCCATTGACTTCTGCAGGACACTGATAAGATTTCTTTGCTGTATTTGAGTCAGGTTTAAGTTGTTCAGGTTCATGATGACCACATTATGAGAATGCACTTGATTTTGCAGGTTTGTTTGGATATTACTTGTGTCTTGTTGAAGATTGTTGATATAGCCAGTATATGCCTGAAGAGTCTTATTGACACTGATGATCATGAAAGAGTTACTATCTAAGGCACTTTTCATTTGGCTCTGTCTATCATCTAACGCATTTCCAGACTCTTGCAGCTTCTCCAGTGTATCTTTGTTTCTGGTAGTTTTCTCTGCAATGTCATGCAGCTGCTGACGAAGAGCCAGAATGTCAGATCTGAAGCTAGACAGTTCAGTGTTAGTATTCATGGCTTTTTGTCCAGCTTGGTCATCTGTTGTACAGGAAAAAAAATTGAAAGGTTTTAGGATGAGGGTTTTTTTAAACACAGTATAAAGCAGCACATTGTATTTTAAGTACACTGCGGTTGCCAAACTGTTCAATAGCACTTCTGTGCTATCTTTTTCAGAAAAGAGAAACCACTGAGCAAAGCTCTGTCACTAGACAGAGAAAAAAAGCAAAGAGGAATTGATGAAGATCTTGTGACTTGCACAGGAGAACAAAAAGGTGATTCTATCATCACATATAGGAAAAACTACAATTAGAAACAGGTAAGTATATGTAATCACCTAGTGCTGTATTCTGAATGAAAACTGAACGATAAACAGAATTCAAAACATTAAAGAGGTATCTGTAAGTGTATGTTCTGAAGTTACAACTGGATTTTGCTGAAAGCTCAGAAGTTTCTTTTAGCTGTTCATATTTTCTTCCTCCTTTTTGTGTCAGGTGGAATATCTTCATTGTGATTTAGTACATTTAGTTCCATTTTTTAAAATCTTGGGTTTAGTTTTAAAAAAGTTCTAATACTTTAAAATAACCTGGGTCAGTGACAAAAGCTTTGCCAGCAGGCTACTTCAGATATGTCAGGATATGATGTATTTCTGGTTTTCTCTCTAACATATTACTATTGCTTTTAATGGCAGTTATTTTGCTGTTATTGTTTCCTCATGTTCTGAGTTTGAGGAAGGCAAAACCTTTAATCACTGAGAAATGTCTCTGCTCTTGCTTACACTGCCCTACAGAATACTTCTGGAAGTTTGTCTGAGTATGATTAAGCATTTGAGGCTGCACAGCCTATCAGCCAGGACATAGAAACTAAGGAAATAAGCAGTCAACACTTGCTTTCAGGGAAGATTCCCTTTCTTGACCTCAATCACTTCACTCTCCTACTCACAGTCCATATATTTTTGTCCTCATCTAAGTGTAGCAATATTGATGAGTTACGCAGTCTGAAGTTCATTATTTCAGATGACTCCAAGAGAGAGCAGTATGGTTTTCATAAACTGCTGTGAATACAGCTGTGTATGGAGCTTTTGTCTGGTGTGTTTGGATGAGTCATGATGGTGAACATCAAATGGTGAGACTTCAGCCTGAAGTGTTTATGGAGTCTTTCATGGATGGACATCTTCCCGAGCACAGTTCCTCTCCCTGACACTTGTCTCACTCCAGGATCTTCTCAGCTCTGACTCTATGTTTACCTCTTGGCTATAGCTCCAATTATATTGTGTTCCTCATACAGCTCTGACAACTGCCAGGTCCACATACAGCTAATCCCTGAAGGCTGTTATGCTTCTGGCCCTGCAGTAGTTCTCTTACCTTTCTGTCTCCTATACACATTGCTCCAGAACTTTTGTAATTTCCTCCATGGTAAGTCCACTTGAATGGGAACTGATGGTCCTGAGCCATCCATCCAGCAGTGCGTAAAATGTGTGGGCATGAATGAATCAAAGGTGCTCCAAGTTGTGAAAATTCAATCAGCATAATATAATAACCCACATATAACCCAAAAGGTTGCACATGCTTTAAGGAGTTACATTTACTTCTGTATGTATGTCAGTAAAAGAAAATGTCCCCAAATTACCCCATGTCTTTGAATGAAATGCAGTGTGCAAATACTTCAGAAGGCAGCTCTTTTTCTGAGGGGAAAAAGTTGTAAAAATTTATGATCAAGCTGCAAGCAAGTAATTTTTCCTAGAAATACATGTCCCAATATATAGTTTATGAAGATAAACAAAATTTATTTCATGTGTATGTGCACATGAATATTTATATTAAAATAATCATATAAACTGTAAGTGTATGTATAACAAGAAAGGTAAAAATGTACACTCAGTGAGTAGAATGATTTTTTTACTTTCTGTCTTCCTGCAAATTGAGAACTTTGATAGGACATGGAAGACCTGAACTCATAACAACCTTTGTCCTGTATTCCCTGAGATGATTAAGAAACATTTTATGGGAGTAATCAACTTGCCTCAGACACAAGAATTTGAATAACTGATTATTTGTGCAACTCTTAAAATGGCTTTCAGTTTTGAAGCTTAATTGCTAAAACAGCACCAAGATGACTCGGGAACCGATTTTAATGTTACGTAGAATCTCTTGTGCTGTGGAAGAGCTTCTGCTATGTTTTACATGTCTGCCTCAAAAAAGATTCTCTCCTGAGGACAACCTTTAAGTGTCTGTTTATTTAAGTATAAATGATTTCAGAGTGACTTCAGTGGGAACTGTAAATTTTGAAGCATGCTTAAAATGCTGTCCTAAGTAGCGCCAATGTTAACTATTTTTAAGTGATTTCCCAAGCACTTGAGAAACTAGAGTAGATACGCTGTATCTTGTCATAGGCAGAGATTTCTTAGCCAAATCTCCTGATGCTATCTACCAGGAGAACACCCCAGAGCCATAATACAAAGAGACTTTATTTGTGCATAGATTACCTAATTTCTTTAGATCACTCTCCACCTCTGTGAGCTTTTCTGTATATCTTCTGTGGGACGTTTCCAGGCCACCTGTCACATTGTCCATTTTTTCTACAACTAGGGGAAAGAGAACAGTATGTTATGGAAACAAGAAAAGTGAAATTATTAAAAAGGTCTAGTAAACAATAAAACAAACAAAAAAATAACCACTACCATCAAGCAAAAAACAAAAAAAGAAAACACCTTACAGTTGCCTTTCTTGTCATTACACTCTGCTGTTGCTCTGTGAAATGTTGGAAGGATGAGCTCCTATTTGCTGGTGGGACTCAGAATTCTTCCAGTTCTTCAGTCTGCCAACAGTCCCTAAACACTTTTCTTGTCCATGAGCAATTTCTCTCCTGAATGAGGAAATCCCTCTTTGCGGGTTTTCCTCACAAACCAAGTTCTTTTAATAGCATTTCCATGCTCCAAGCACAATGCTTGTGTGGCAAAGGCAAACTGATTGCTAAAGGCTCAGCTGCATGAAAGAAGACTTCCTTTTACTTTGCTATGAGCATTTCTCCTTAAAAAGAATTTTATTTTTCTTGTGCCTTTTAATCATTAAAAATTGCCACCTGAATAGAAAACTTAGGACCAATACAGTAGTTTGAATATGCAATTAGTAAATGTTTTGGGATTTTTAACCATCTTGATAATGGTACAGATCACTCAAAATGGTCTTGAAATCATTCTGTTTCATTAAGATTGAAAGGATGGCTATTCACCAAGTGCAGATTTATGGCTGATGTGCTTTTTATTTTGTAATGTCTGAGTAATTTTCTTGTCACTGAGACAATTGATTATTTGATGGAAGTGATAAAGGAATGGAAAAAGTAGAGCAAGAAATAAAGAGCCTGGGGTGGCTTCCAGTGGCAAAAATTTGAAATGCTTGCAAGATTAGAGATAGCCTCTAGCTTTCACACCAAGGCTTGTCTAATAGCCTTTTGCATTCAAGCCAAACACAGGAGCAGAAATTTCTTCTCATCAAGAGATTATTAAACTGGGAGCAGAATGGGTTTGAAACAACTCTGGGAAAAGCTATGAGTTATTGTGCCAGCTCCCTCTTTCAAACAGAAGAAATAAGGTATTTCCCATGTCTTTAAGTTCTGTAAACCTGTGTGGGTAGAGGGTACCACTACCTCTTTTTGTCTCTGAGATGATTTGCAGCTAGGAAATAGTCTCATAGAAATTGCTGCTATGTAAAAATTTGGGGTTGTACTAGGAGTGAAATTTAAGGATTTTTTGCTGCTCACGAGAAACCACATGAATCCTAGACCTTTAAAGTGTAGCCCACCAAATACTCCTTTTTATTAACTTTTGCCTTTGTTTTTCTGATTCGGGACACCAGAATTACACAGCAGGCTTTTAGTGCTTCCCCAAATCGAACTGGAGAGAAAGAAGACCAAGGTTATCTCTGATGCAACAGCACTGAGGTGAATGGAGTTACAACACAGAAAGTCTCAGGGTTTTCAGAGAGATCAGACACCCTTTGGTGAATTACCTCTCTGGTCCTTTCTAGACTGCTAACAAGCCAGTAAAACAGACACTGTACTGTGCGTGCAAGGATAGTCAGAGTGTGGCTTTCTGCATTTGAGCTGATGACAGATTGCTTGCTAAATACCAGATCCAGGCTACAATAATTGCTTTAGTTTTTCAGAGAGACAGTTGCTCAACACCTTCTGCTTTAGAAAGCATTTTTCTCCTCGTGATAGCATTAATTTTTCACTAGGTCTTCTGCCCATTAAAGGTGTCAAAATGCTGTTATGCCATTTTTCCTAAGTGAAGCCAGAGCTGATTCTCTATCCTGCCCAGCTAGAGCCCAGCTCAGCTCAGGTCCTTCACTTACTTCTGACACTCCACTGATGCATGTACACACCTCTTCATCACATGCAGTGAGCGAGAGGACCATACTTGCCTTTTCCTTCTAGCTCTAGGCAGCTCTGTGTTTGGTCTGTGGTGTTCTGCTTCTTTTACAGATAGTCACCGTGAGGGACATGGCTTGCTCAGGGCACTTAGAAAGGACCTCATGAAATCATCTGGGTTTAAAAAGCAGGCCTAATTCAAGTGTTTCTG
>NW_008670949.1:27653-42366 GCF_000695815.1 Acanthisitta chloris
GTCACATCACCTATGGATCTTGTTAATTCAGATCTAGTGTAATATTCATCTGTGTTCTCCAGCTATGCAACACACCTGGAGTTGGCAAATTAATAAAAATTATCAGTAATTAAAGGAAAATGTAGTTTCTTCCTTTTCCTGTTCAAATGAATGCCAGTTTGTGCTTCAGACCTGAAGTTCGTAAAACTGAGATTTTTTACTGTCCTATAACAAATATGTTTTCATTGTGAATGAAATCTAACACTGGAAACTTGGGTTAAAATATTACCCTGAAGAGTCCAAAGCAAATGAAGATAGTAGAAATCCTATCAATAAGTAGTTGTCTGGCAGTTAAATGAGACTGAACAGAATTAAATATACAACAGCATATGGTATTTTCATTGCCCAAAGTAAAAAACAACCCAACCTACACTAAAAAGAAGCTGCTCTGGAGCTATGAACAGTTTTTGTGGGGAACACCCCAAAACTTTGATGAAGGAGGGCTTTAATCAGAAGCCTTACTGGTATTATTGATGATTGGCCATGATATGTGGGAAAGGCCATGCCTGGACTGTGTCTGAAAGATCATTAATGAGCACTGCTAAAAAGGTTTTCAGTCCACATCAGCTTGTCTTTTACAGAAAATAATAACCTTTAATTCTAGTGTGTAACTGAATGCCAGACAGCAGTCACTGGGAGGGCTGACACATCACTTAGCTGGAAGATGCTTATTTAGAGGGGCTGAAAAAAGAAGGTGCTTTCAAATGCCCAAGGTATTTTTGTCTATTTGACACTAAACTGGCAACAAGTAACCCAGATTAACCGATGTGAAGTGCAGAATTAGCTATATTAGGCAAACCATTTCACTTTTTAAAATTCTATTTCCCCTCAGAGGGCAAGTCAGTCCTGTTGTGTGAAGTGTAGAGGGGAGAGGCTAGAGCCAAGTTCAAACCACCCAGCTCCAGCAGCAGAAACAGAAGAGGTCTCTGGAAATGTGAACTACAGGATTAGCCCAAGGGCTAAGCTGCCATCCCATAGATAAACCTATGCATGCGTTTTCTTTATACAGGGGTGGCATCTTAGCCTCCATGGTCAAACAAATCACAGCTCTGTGGGACTTGATTCCCTGCCCAAATTCCTTCCTTAAGCAAGTTGTAGCTTATTTCTTATTCCTTGCTACTGCGCTGCAAGTAGAAAGGATGAACTCTGGGGGAAATGAGCAAAGAGCCATGGCCAATGTTGTTTTTGTTGCTCTTGATATCAAAAGGGGTCATATGGACCAATGTCGTATTATTGGGAACGTCTTTCCTTCCCTGGTAGTACTCCTGCCACCATCTCTGGATGTGGTAGGTGAGCATCTGGAGCACTCAGGAATGAAAGTCAACCTCTAGGGAGTGTCCCAGGCTTGAAGAGTCACTTCCCACTTTCTCCAGAAAAAGGCAAAACAGGCAGACTAGCTGTAATATCCTTTACAAAGGCCATTCTGCTGCTCCCAAGTCTGCTGCTCTCAAAAATGCAAAGTTGTATATACCTTACACTTGCTTTTGGTTGGCTTCAGCTTAATTCTCAGCTTGGTCAGATCTCTCTGCATTGAAATCTCACTTTCTGATAAGGTCATAGTGGAAAATATGGTGAAGATCCTCTAAAGGAAGCCAAAATTTCAAGTGGTTTCTGACCAGAACAGTGAGGACTGTCTCCATCTAAGCCAATATGACAATGTGCCACCTCACCAGGAATGCTGGCCCTAGGTAATGGCAGGCAAACTATGTCTGGGAGACAGATGAAAGAAGTAGATGAAAGTCATGGTGGGCATTAGTCAAGAAACTTTAAACTGAGGACTGACTAGACAATGAGAACTACCAGAAATTCACAAGGAGATTATTCACCATCAGTAAGTTAATCTGACACTGGATGGTGCCTAAAAAATTATAACTTTGTACTTTACATTTAATTCAAGAAAGTATGCATAAAAATTATGATTGCTTTATTAATGTTTTAAACAACAACTTAATATGTCTTCTCAAAGGAAAAGAATAGTAAACTCAGCTTGTTATTCCTTCATCACCTTGATGTTTAATTCATGTTTTGGTTTCGGGTTTCTCCAACATACTATGTAATTTTTACCACCAGTTTGGAGGTTTATGCTGTGTTGACTTTGCCTCCCATTGAGTTACTTTTTTGCCTGCCATATTTAAACCACTGATTAGTAGTTTTAATGTTCTAAATCACAAAGGATATCTAAATACCACGTAGGAAATGAGAGTTTTAAAAGTAGTTTTGGGCTTTATAAACAAGTGTGGGAGGCAAATTTAATGGAAACTTAGCTAAGAGACTGAAAGAAACCCTGATGCCAGCAGAATTCCTTCTTTCAGTCTACTATTGCAATAAAAAAGACAAGCCAAACTTTGATACAGAGAGTTCATGAGCTCTATAAAATTTTATTTTGAGTTTTGTTCTTTCTTTAAGGCCTAATTTCTTTTTGATGATCAAAAATACTGCAGTTATTTGTTTGAATATGTACTATCAGCTGGTGCTTTGTCTAACTTATGTTTTCCCTGTAAATTAGCATACTGGTACTGTGATGATAAAGCTCTTAAACTGCAGGTACAAAGGGCAAAATTAATGCCTGACATATGACCATTTGCTGCTTGGTGTTACAGAAGGGATACCTTGGATTAAACAGGAGCAGTGGTCACCAAGATGTCTTAAGGTCTGTGAGCAAGATGTGCATTATCCACCCTCCTATAATATTTTCCTATTTTTTTTCTGTGGGAGAGGAAATTCTTTTGTCCTTGCCCTGGATGGCTGTGTGACTTGGTACCCTATGACAGAAAGATTTGTCCCCAGTAGGCACCAATGACTGCTCAAAGAAGGAGGTTTAGAAATGAATATAGCAAAGACGAGGCCTCAAAAAGAGAGCAAAGCCTGGGGAAAAGATGGTGCTAGAGGCTCTCATGGAGAAAGAAGCTTGAAAACTGGATTGAAACGAGGAAGAGAAACTCCCTCTCCTGTCTTTTGGACAGTTTTCTTATTGCTATTGCTTCCTACACACACACAAACGTTTGGTAAAGCAAGAATAGAGCAATGGTCCCTTCAACTTGAAATGCTGTTTCTGATGCTGAATTAGGTCTGAGTCTTCTAGTAAATCCCAGAACTGAGATCCTTATAAAAAGCTCTTGAGGGAAATTCTGCTAAATCTCAGTCACTTAGTGTCTGGGTTATAGTCTGGAAGGATCCCATCCTCATCTGCTGTAAGCAGATCTCTGCAGATTTGTATCTGCAAAAGGCCTCCCCTAATCCATATAACTAAATGATCTTATCTTCATAGATCAAGAGCACGTTTTTGAATCCTGGAAAGCATTTTTTACATCAAAATCTGACTTCCAGAGACCAGTTACACATACTTCAGGAAAGTGTCTAAGTAATTATAGATGTACTGCATTTTCTTACGTTTGATGCTAATGTGCCACATTCCGTTTGCTTTATCATGAAGCAGCAATACCTATATCTCTCTCTGTCCTTCACATTCTCTCATCTCCCTGGATAAATCTTTCATCTAAACCAAGTAGTTTTAATTTTCTTCCCACTCCATACCAAATCCTCTTAAATAATTATTTATCCCTTTCTATTTCTACAATTTCCTTTTCTTTCCCTGGCAAAGAACCAGAGGTGATGTCAGCTCTGCTACGAATGCAGCTGTTGGTGGCACAGGATGCACTGCATGCTAATCATTTGAATATTTACCCAGCTTCATGGAGGGGTTCTAAAGCTACTCTCAGAGCCATACTCAGACAGCTAGTTTAAAGCTAGTTTGGTTTTCTCTGCAACATGCTGTGATGTCCTGTTTTACCACTCACAATGATGATGTTCACTTTCTTTTTCTTACCAGAAACTCACATCTTATTTTTTTTTTAACTTATTATAGCTGTGACTGTACAACAAGCAGATACTTACATCAAAACCATTCCTTAAGAATGCCTAAGTGGCTACAGTTAATTAGTGATGAGGCTGTATGGGAATTTTAAGATACGTTTTCCAATGTGCTCAACCAGTGCCTTGCATAAATGAAAACTTTCTTCATTACTGGGTTGCCCAGCTGCCAGAATCTTTGAAATTACTGTCAAAAGCATGCAAGTGTCTTTGTTCATGAAAATAATTGTAGATAAGTGAATACATTGGCACCTCCTGGTTCAATCTTTCTTCTGGATATTTCAAAGTAATGTTGATCCTGCAATTTGTTCCTGTGATAAATATTATATTAGCATGCCTCTTCCTGGCTCTCATATTAACAAGGACATTTATTCTGGAAAGGTGTGTCATATGTAAAACAACTCAGTGAAATCAAAGTGTAGCACATATTACACAGCTTTGAGTCTTCCAATTAGTACTCCTTTTGGAATGATCATTTTGTTCTAACTTCTTTATTTTGTTTCAAATGTCTAATCTAGTTTCGAAACTTTATACTTAGTTGAAAGTGAAATGTAAAGTTGCAGATTGTTGTTATGTAAGTACAAAAAGCCAATATTGCCAAAGTACTGATATTTAAGCTGAAATGTGACAAACTGCATGGCTAACTAGTAAGTGAAAACACACTTGGATGCTCGTCTGAAAATGATATGTTGGACTCGATGCATACATACCTTTGTATCCCAAAATGGCTACTGTGATTGTTAGCAGGGCACATAAAATATATAATAAGATGATGGAAAACTTCAGTGCCCAGTTATTTTTACACTTGGTACATTGGCTCCCCTCCTGAATACCTGCAGAAGAAGATTTAAAGAATTTTAAAACAATGGCAAAAACACATTCCTGGTTTTATCTCCCACTTCCCATCCTCTGTTTTCTATGCTTTCCATGATACATGGGTGCCTATTTGCCTATGCTGCCAGGATAGCCTTCACGGTGGTTAAAGCATCAGCTCAGTCAAACAATCACTTTGGGATTTTAGCATGTGGAAGAGAAGTATGTTCTGCTGCATTGGTAAACCTGTGGCTTTCCTGAGAGACAGCTGTTTTCTGATTGTGATAACAAGACTATGGTGAGCTCTGGAAATCAAATGTGTATTAGCATCTCCTCTGCAAAGCATCACACTGCAGCAGCTCGTTCTTAGCATTCAGTCTCCCTGTGGGGGCAATAGGAGACAATAAATGCTCCGGCAGAAGGAAAACATAGGAATTAAATAGCAATGTGAAAACCTGCTAGGAACACTGGTCCTGCTTTGTAACCATTACCACAGATGGTTACCATGTGAACATTTTCCACAATGAGAGAAACATTTTTTTCTTATTTTTGGAGAATTTGGGGAGTACTATTTCTACCAAAAAGAAGGAGTGCTTTACTGATAAAGCCATCAGTACAGCCACAAAAAAATGCTGGTGAATTTCCCTTTGTGGATAAACTTAAGAAAAAGGGCCTCAAAGTGATGAGAGAAAACAGGTCTTTACTATTTTATATTTGAGCTTTTAGCAGAATGGCTTGGTATCTTTGAGTCTACTAGGAAAACAATTTTCCTCTTTTGTCCATGTGCTCCTCAGGAACAGCTTGAGAGCATGGGAAGCATTGATTATTAATCAGAAACAAAAATGTGTAAAAATTGGATCACTGTGCTGGAACAAATGGGTGGGATTTATCCCTCTTTCCAAGGAGCATTAAACAGGCCAGGATTAATGTAACTTTCTGTGTCTGTCAGAAAATGCATTTCTTTGATATTTCACTCTATTTGTGTACTATTAGGGGAGTCCCACAGGAAAGCTTTAAGCTCTAATAAATTCTATGTACCAGATTACTTAACTAATCAAGACTTGCTCTGTAGCTTTTTATGAGTAACTTATATTTCCCCCGAGGCCTAACCCACAGATGATTTTACTTTTCCAAACTCATGACCTTCTGCAGAGTGGTTTTTTTTATTTTTTATTTTTTAAGAGAAAAGCACAGGCCACTTCCCCTGGGTTCACGGAGGATGGGTGACCGACATAGTGAGTTAAGTCAACTGTATTTCTCTCTCAAAGAAAAGTATTTTCCAATGACTTCCTTAAGCCCAAGGTACCTGAAGGAGGAGGGATTACCTTATTGGAGCAACTCAGGAAGAGGATTTATATAAAGTTTATTTGACAAGGCATTTTCCTTAATTCCCTCTGTGCATATACTAGCTGTGGCTAGGGCAGAAATGCATCTCTCTCAGGTCAGGCCACTTTCCACATTATGTCCTCACATGTATTTTCTAAACTTTTCAGCTGTGACATCACATTCTGCTGCCATGTGATGAAAGCAATATCATAGATTTGGGTTCCTTGGGGTTTAGGCATAACATCAGTTGGGAACATCTGGTTCTTTTTTTCAGGAACAGGAATGTTAGGGGAAAATGAGACAAAGACTTATAAGCATAAACGCAAGAACAGAAAATCCAGAGGGGAAAAGCTTCTCTCCTGACTGTGAGGTCGGAAGGGAGGGAGCTGGCACAGAGACAGGCAGTTGCTGACTTGGATTTGGGAGGCTAGTAACTCCTGCACCACAAAAGAAAAGGTGAAGGGTCCACAATTCAATGGCCAAGTTTGCTTATGGATGCTGATGCATGGGCTGGCTTGCTTTGCTTGGTTGACAGTCTCAAGGAGCTTGCTAGTGAGGAAGCTCTAGTTGCTGAAAAAAACAGAAAGGAAAAGTGCAGTTTTCTAAAGGTTTGCAATAGTTATTCAGAGACTGAAATTATTTCACCGTGGGAACTCATGGTGCCTAGAGCACTATTTTGCTGCTATTAGCTGGCACTAATGGGCTCACTGAGGCCCTGTGCCCTGAATGCAAGGTTCCTCTCCCAAAGGGTTTAAAATTCAGATTCCAGTTTGGTAAGTCTTTGAAAACCCCACATATCAAAATAACACAAGAAGCTTGGGGCAAAACACACATCACATTCACCTTCTAAGTACACAGATAACAGAAAGCTTGATCCTCCCTATTTTAATGTTAATGGAAGCAAGACCAGATCCTTAACTGGGAAGACTGATAGACTGCAGAGGGACAAAACACAGAGAAATGCAGACATAAAAACAAAGCCTTTGACAGCAATTGCACATAGAAAAGTTTCACTTGATAACTGTCTCATATTAAGATTACTCATTTTATGACATGACCTGCTTTCTGTCACCATATCCCGACTTCTTGGGTAGTGTAATGAGCTGAAACTTCACTGATGTCACTAGATGTATTGCAGTTCAGCATCAAGCAGTATGTATGTTCAGTACTTCATAAGGATCTAGTTTCACTTGTCTCAGCTCTCCCTAGCCCTGGTTTAATAAAACAGCACTTCGGCTTTTTGGAACTTTTACTTTCAGCATATTTCAAACTGACATCAGAAGAGCACCCCAACAAAAGCCAGACCTTTCCATCCTTTAACAGTCCAGCACTGTTGGTATCAGTAACACAAACACAGCATACTAAAGTGATCATACAGGCTAGAGTGATTCCATTAACAGAGCTGGGCTGAAACTGTGTATTGCATTGCTTGCTGGAGCAAGTCTTTCAGAGCTAATAAATTTGCTCTTGATTTCAAATATGTAGTGCTTAACTCTGCTGCTGCAGAGTACTGCAAACACCTGATTTTCTAGTTTACTAAACATATAAAAATAACTACAAAAATACCAAAGATAGAGGTACCTTGAAGAAAAGATTTGGAAGACTCATTCTGATGTCTTTCTGTGCAGTTATGTAATTCAGGCTATAAGCAAAGGCAAAAGCTAGGAATGCAACCCTCTCTGTATAGGGATAAATTACAGTATGATCAGGGCTCCACAACCTCCCCAGCACAGAGCCTGACTTCAATGTGCCCTGTTGCTCTTCCCAACTACCCTGCTTAAAGGTCGCACCCAAATACGATTGTTCTAGTACAGGAGATACATTTAGCCCATGATATGAGGACACATTTTTATTGGAAGGTTGCTCTGAAAAGATGTGATAGCCAAAACATTAAGCAACAACAAATAGGAGAAAATTTCAAATGCTGACTGTGATTGCACAAAACCCAGCAGGTTGGCATAAAATCATGCAGATTTACCACAAAAGCTCAGAGTCAAGGCTTGAAGGAGCCCATGCTTGGGCTTTAATTTGACAAAACTTTCCCAATTTTGTCCACTCGACTGCTTTCTGTCATGACTTACACAAAATGCAGTGTTCTTCCAGGAGATGTATCACATCTAATCTGTAGAGTAAATGGACAGGGAAATACCCTACATACCCATCCCATTGACAGAACATATGTCAAACCTGCAAAAAGGGGGTTCTTAGCTGATATCAGCTCTTCCTCTGTTCATTAGTGATGCTCCTAGTGCAGCACACTCCTCTATGTGTGTTCACATGTTTTCAATGTTGGTGTGCTCCCAGACATTTGTCACTGACTTCCACACCCAGGGAGACAGGGTCACTTCCGCATGACGTGCATTTCTCACTGCCGATTTGATCAATGTTTAATAAGTATCAGATGGGACACAATGTGCCTCGTTTTGCTGGACACATGCTTTTGTCCATTCCTTTCCCTGACTTATTTTAATAAGAGCTCCGGTTTTTCTGCCTCACTGTTGGGAAGACATCTGGCCAAACAGACAGCAACCTAGTACAAAGAGATCCTGCTGGCTCACATGCTTTGGGGACCCCCTTCTCTGCAAACCAAGATGGTCACAAAAAAATATGCAAGTGAGACATCCCCCTGTTACCAGGCTTTGTAGTATTTGTTTTTATAGCATTGCATTCCAGTGACTGAAGACTTTGTTCTCACGCAGGGGGTATACATCTGCAGATTCCTTTTGGGCTCCAAGAAGAAGTTTTGCTGAAGGAGGAGCTGGGTTTTTTTGGTTGTTTTATTTTGCTGTTGTTGTTGTTCCATGGTTTTTAATGCGAGACTAAGTATCTTTGCTCTTTGACGTGGAGTAACCACCTTACACGATCCCTGACTCCTCAACTATATTGTGCTTCAGGAGCACATCTTTGAACACTTGAATATGACATGCACACACTTTTTTTTCCTAAATAGTTCTCTTAGAAGTATTTGACTCTGTGTTCTTTTCTTTGCTCTTGCTGCAGTATCAGAGGTGGCCTCATAATATTTCTGCTAGTAAATCAGATTTGACAAAGATGCGAGGTTCCCTTCATAACCCTGACAATAAATGTACTGATAAGATGAAGAAATGTAGTGCAGGAAATGAAAATACATTAGTTAGGAGAGGTTTTCCCCACTGTGATTCATTGAAAAGAGATAAAATCCCTTAAATTTCGGAAGGAAGACTGCAAGCCTAATTTGCAGCCTTCTAAAGATAAATTTCTCAAAGCTAATGATTTCAAAACTGATAAGCAGTAGATCTAATGCCTATATTTTAAGGGGCCTGAGCAAACTACATACATCTAATTCCAACCCTCCTGCTGTGGCAGAGGGGTTGAAACTAGATGATTTTTAAGGTCCCTTCCAACCCAAACCATTTTATGATTCAACAAGTAAGTAGGAGTCAAGTACTGAGAGGTACTAAACCATGCAGAGTTGCAACAAGCTCACAGTGGGTGCCTATCTGACTAGCAAAAGTAGATGATCCCATCTCCAGGCTTAAATAACTAAATGCTTTGAAAACCTGGCTGTAGTGCTTAAGTTCAGGCACCCAGGTGTAAAATAGTAGGTTTTTATTAATATGCATGACTAGCAGTTATGAAAGTAAGTTTGTCTCATAGGAAAGAGATTTTAAAATTCAGGCGTATAAGTGTGTACATATATACATACATACACACACAAACACTTATGTTCAAATATATTGAAAAATATATGTCTGTGTATGTTTTTTTACAGAGAAGCTTTGGTAATGACAAAACCCCTGCGTATTACATTAGCACATTCAAATCAAAAGCAGACACATCTTTTACAACAATAACCTTTGTATAACTTTGAGATTACTGGATCCATCCATCCACAAAATTCAAAGTGAGATTTTGGTCTTCTCTTCTATGTGATGCTGCAGGTTATTAACGTACCCTTCATAAACACAATCCCTGTGATCCTTCATAAATAGTTTTGTTGCAGTCAGCCAAACTGATGATTCGATGGTCCTGTATGACTAACCTGCTTCAGAAAGCAATTGTTCTTTATAATGGTTATAAATGGAAAAAATTGAGACTTGTTCAGCCTTTTTAAATTATTAATTTGAGATAAACCCCATTTCTTCAGCTTAGAATCTGTTCTTACACCACAAAACCTGTAAATTGAACTAAGCCTAAATCAATGCCCTACATTCTGGCGAATGAGTAAAGGTTTGTGTCCATTCCCAAGTTACTGGATGGAGCTTGCATGGGGCTGCAGCCATGGAATGCATGGCATGTACTGGGGCTTCTCTAAACAGCTGCCCCTCTAGCCACTCATGGTGCCCAGCCCCTCTCTGGCACTGTGACCTAAATTATGCTGGACAACACCTCTTGGAGGTAAGTGTGGCTAAAGAAGCAAACATCATGGTTATTGCATGGCCAGGCTGCAGGGGAGCTCTGAGCCTTTAAGTTGCGGTTGCGAAGTGCCTGGTTTGAGAGAGTCCTGGGGCTACCTTCATTCAAGCTGAGCCATTGCTCATGCCACAGCTCCCTCAAGTGTGCACATCCACTCTTTGTGGGGAAGAGCTCTTGACTGGGCAAACCGAGGGCCTTCATTGTACATGATAAAACAGGGGTGATGCTACTGAATTCTGTCTGCTGCCCCTCTTCTTCACTCCTTGGTCAGTCTCTTGCCATGAATTCCCTTTCAATTCGGCCCTAGGGAGAATGTGAATTCCCGCCTTCTTTCCATTCCACAGACTTGGCAAGCCCTGTCTCTGCAATGGCAATGGTCCTGCTCGCTCGCCCAAGTAGTGCAGTGCTGGCTTGTGGGCAGGTGGATTGCAACAGCCTGCTTAACTTCATTGTTGGATTTTTACAATGCCATTGGAAAACATACTTAGCACAAACATGCTGTCATTTGTTCCAGAATTTGCTAGTTTTGCTTCTGGTTTTGTAATCAAATAGGGATAAATGCAATCTATGCTTGTTTTGAAAAGATTTTTGGTTATTTATTAGGAAGTAATTTCAGCAGCTGAACTTGAAATTTAAGCAGTGGCTATGTACTCACCTAACTTGTGCCAGTTTTCTTATGCCAGGTGGAAAATCATGAAACATGGCAGCAAGACAGAGGCCGAAACAGCCACTCTGTATTTCAAGTAAACACTGCAAAACACAGAGCTTCTTTCTTCATAAATTAATAAATAAATGGACCAACCTCAAAACACTCTATCCTCACAGATTTCTACTGTGTCCTGCATAACTTGATTGCCCTGCTACACAGTTGTGGCTTGTACAAACAACTTCTGGAGAGGAAAAAACCCACACCTAAAAAGCCTGATCTGAGAATTTGTGCCTCAAAATGCTGTGCATCACCTACTGGGGCCAGTGGTGCCAGTTCCTGTGATTTTACCCTGAGCTTCACACTGTGGCATTTCTTATTCACCCTGGCGCCCCTTTCTTTCCAAGTGCAAGGCTGGGGCAGTCCCTGCTATCAATACAGGTTGGGGGATGAAGGGATCAAGAGCAGCCCTGCCAAGAAGGACTTCGGGGTACTGGTGGACAAAAAGCTGGACATGAGCTGGCAACATGCACTTGCAGCCCAGAAAACCAAACACATCCTGGGCTGCATCAAAAGCAGCATGGCCAGCAGGTTGAGGGAAGTGATTCTGCCCCTCCACTCTGGTGAGACCCCACCTGGAGTACAGTTCTAGGGTCCCCAGCACAGGAAAGGCATGGACCTGTTGGAGTGGGTCCAGACAAGTGCCATAAAGATGATCAGAGGGCTGGAGGCCCTCACCTGTGAGGACAGGCTGAGAGGGTTGGTACTGTTCAGCCTGGAGAAGAGAAGGCTCCAGGGAGATGTTATTGCAGCCTTTCAGTACATAAAGGGGCTTATAAGAAAGATGGGAACAAACTTTTTAGCAGGGCATATTACAATATGACAAGGGGTAACAGTTTGAAAGTAAAAAAGGGTAGATTCAGATTAGATATAAGAAGTTTTTTACAATGAGGGTGGTAAAACACTAGAACAGGTTGCCTAGAATGGTGGTAGATGTCCCATCCCTGGAAACATTCAAGGTCAGGTTGGATGGGGCACTGAAAAACGTGATCTAGTTGAAGATGTCCCTGCTTATTGTTGGGGGCTTGGACTAGATGGCTAACTTTTAAGGTCCCTTTCAACCCGAAGTATTCTGTGATCCTATGATTCTTGCAGCCATGCAATTATGTGAAACTTTCAGCTTGCATTTTGGGAGAACAGCATCTTCCTAGACTGCTGTAAAAAAGCAAAATTGAGGAGGAGTTCTTACTTAAGGCTTAAGACAATAGAAGAATCCACCATTTACATGACTTTTCATAAATCTGCCTCTAAAGAGCCACCCTCAATGCAGAGGGGGCAATGCTGGGGCTGGGGCTGGCAGGGCTCACTGCGGCCCCTCATCCCCTGACACTGGACAGGGGCACTTTTTGTCAAAAGCCCAGGGTATTTCAGTAGACATGAGGGATTTCCTTCTCTGGGATACCTTGGAAAAACCCAGCCCTTGATGATCTGCATGTTGCAGCCCAAAGCTCTGCACGCAGGGGAAGTCAGGCAAATACTCCTCCACCAGACCGAGTCTGTTGGAGGCAGCAGCCATTTCCCGTAAATCCAAATCCCACATCTGACATAATAAAGAGCCTCAGAGGGCCAACACTATTATCTCTGGAAAGCTTTCAGCCTAAGAAATACTTTATTCTATGTAATGTACACAAACCCTTTCATTAAAGGAGGGGAGAACCCTCATTTTCAGCCTGACCATCATCTCTCACTTATTTATATAACCCAGCCAGCATTTTCTCTTTGGCTTTGTTCTACTTTGCAGCAGACCAGAGATTCACAATGAATTGTCAGAAATCCTAATTATACACTTCAACAACCATCACCATTTAATTATATAGTATTACCAAACAATGCCCTACTGTGATTAAACACTAAATATTTTAATTGAAAGGATACAAAATAGCTCAACCACACCACAGGCTAAGCAAAAACTGCTGAGTATCTGAACTGTACGTTCAGCAAATACTATGATCAGAACTGAAGGACCAGCATGGCAAATTTTACAAAAAATCATGAATTTGCAATAATTTGAGGTCCAGCCATAGCAAGGCAGTAAGAATATCACACCACTGGAAGGTCCAGCATCCCATAGGCTATTAGATTTAAAGAAAAACTCGAACCAGAACAAAATACAGCAAGTGCTGGTGCTTTTAAATAACTGTCTGGAACAAGAGATGTGTCTGTCCTCAGTTACTGAAAATCAAGCAAGGGATCAGTCAGTGCATGTCTTTGGAACTAAACCTAAAAATCTAATTAGGCTGTTCAGAAGATGAGAGAAAGACTAGAACAGCTAAAAGAAGATAGAAATTCTGTACGAATTCAAGACCTGTTCAATGACAGGCAAGACAGTCATGATACATCAGAGGAAGGAGCCCCTCTCCAACTCTGTTGCAATAGAGAAGAATTTAGACTGACTTGCAAGAAGAAATATAGCCAGATCTATAGGGAAATCAAAGTCAGATCTTTGGTTTGTGAAACAGCTTCCTGACAACCTGAAGATCTTTCATTCAATGATTTAAATAAAACCAGAGGTAACAAAGCATTAGCAAAATCACAGAAGGGATCTGCCCTTCAGAGTTTTGCCAGATGGAGAAGTAATGCCATTTCTGTCTAAGTCTGGGCCTTCCATTCTGAAACAAACAAGCTTCCTAATGAAACATAGCTCCTAATTAAGAAGGTGCAATTTGATGACTAATGTACATGATTTTAAACCTTAATTCAAACTACATTCGACGGAAAGGTGGAAAAAAAGGTAACACACTCAACGTGTGTATTTAACCTAAAATTCTCTAATTTTGTACCACACTACATAGGTGTTAGTGACCCTAGTAAATGTGTTAACTGATAGGCAGAAAAAATAGTTAACTCCGTGCTTTGTGGCTTTTGAGATACATTTCTTTAAGAAGGCAACATGAGCTCACCTAGGGCTGTGAGTGTGGTAGGTGCCAATACCGACGGCAGTGACACCTGTACTGCAAGGTGACTCACCCAGGCAATGATGAAGTCATCCAAAGCACAGGTGCAAAACACATTCTCTTCACAGGAAGCTTTCACCTGTTGTTTTACTGACTTCTGGAACTTTTAACACTAAGGGCAATGCTAAAAACATCGGACAACTCTTTTAAAGGACAAGAAAACGTCACACTCATCAAATGAAGACTCCAGCCATGCACGAGGCAACACTTCTGTATTCACTGATGTTGCCACAAGTGCTATTCCAGTTATCTACAGAAATTAAGGGTTTTTTTATGTGCCTTCCCAAGTTAAATGGGAATACTCAGCAGCCACGTAAGCTTCTGTGCACACATGCACCCCTGATGTAGTCGAGGCAGGTCATTCGTTAAAGAACATTATGAAATTCCCCGTGACTCTGCAAGGTGTGCTTTTAAACTCATATAAATCTAAACCAGTTTTTACTCAGTAGTCAGAAGCACATTGCATGCCCTTCTCATCAGGTTTTTTTCTCTCCCCCACTACCTAGTGGAGCAGAACAAAATAAAGTTTCAACCATATTTGATGGCATAAAAACTGTATTTATCTTTTTCTGTTGGGGAAAAATACAGAGATACTTTTCATGAGGCTTTC
>NW_008670949.1:42399-65422 GCF_000695815.1 Acanthisitta chloris
GTATGCCCAACTTCATGTGGAAAAGCAAACCTGCAAATGTATCTGTACAGGTTTTATTACAGTTCCAGCTGGAATGCTGCAAAGAAATGCTGATACTAACAGATTTGAAAAAAGTTAAGCAAGATTTGATGCCTCAGATTCATATATGGATCTTTATCTACCCTTTGCTGGATTTAGTGGTAAAGTTTTTGTTGCTTTCATTAGGAACCACTCTAATGTAAAAATTATGTCTTTTTCAACTGAAAAATCTATCTGAGGATATTATTTGGAATTTAAAAGACTAATGTGCACATGAAGGAAGAGGTGAAAGTGTTTCTATTAAGCTGGGTCCTTAGCAGTTACATAGACATGGACCTTATTTGCAAGACCCATTTGGTGACCCCAAAAATGAAGAGGGCCACAAGGAAGAATGCAGCAGGACCTCACAGAAGAAAGAGTTCAGAAAACACTGTAGGTATAAAGAAGCCTGCTCTACTCTTTTAATTATGGCTGTGAATGCAAATTGCCACTTTTGATTAGCCTTTTGCATGTGATATCAAGACTGCCTGGCTGAGATACAATACCAAACTGAGAAGAAAGGATCCCTGCAGGCACTGCATTGAACATGGCTCACGGTCACAAATCCACTGGCCGTAAATTAATTCCTAATCTCCTGGGGCTACATGTTCAACTACAGGAGAGAAATTATGTCTAGGTATAAACACTGCTCCTCTGGAAGTGTGCTGCCTTACTCCCCTTGGCTGAATTGAGACTCAGCATTAAATCACCTCCAAAGGAGAGGGGTTGGCAGGGCTAGGATTTATTTTTCACCTCACTGCCCTTCTAAAACCACTTTCTAAAGGTAGGGCTTTTTCCACAGAAATATTGCAGGCTTGATGGCAGACACAATAAATCCTGTTTCCATCCTTCAACCTAACCAACCTCCCCCAACCCCTCTTAGACTCTGCCTCCTTTTCCTGAATCTAATCTTTTCAAAGTGGAAGTTCTCCTCTGTGAAGCTAAGAGGAAGGACTGTGACCCAATACATCTCCCATCTTTCAGTTTTCTCATTCTGTTCTCCCCTTTTACCACTCTCCTGTCTCCTTGTGTCCTGTAGTATCTCTAACTCCTGAGCTCTCCCCATAGCCTGGCTTATACACACCTCACTAGCATCCAATTTCCTGGATAAAATGCAGACTTAGAATGAATTCCTCAGGCAACCAGAACATTTTTTTTTTCAACCATGTGTGCCGATGTGTAATGACTGTGTGATGTAAAGAGCAAACAGCCCTGATAAATGGATTTTTTCTGCCTAATACCATCACAATTTATGTGATTTTTCCCTGCTCAATATTTGCCCTTATCTAGAGAGGAAATTTTTATTCAGTAAGTTACTACAGTTTCCTGTAGAGAGATGGGAGTGTGGTTGTGCTTTTCCATCGAATAAAGCAATAAGCAAATTTGCACTGTCTTGACACACAATGGAAACTGTTGAATTAAATCTGCTTGTTACAAGTGAGGAAAAGCCATGCAGAAGGACATCCAGAGCACCACAGTCACAAAGACAAGCAACTAGCCGGGAGAACAACAAACATACTACCTGCCCACATAGCACCCACCCCACTGCCTTCCTAATGTCAGTGCAATCACCAGTAGGTGAAAACTACTGCAATTATGAAAATACAGAAGTTGACAAATCCACTAAAAGCAATAACCTGCTAAACCTGTAAGGTGTCTGTATGCCTTTTTTTATATTTTTTGAAACTTATTAGACTACCCCCTAACAAAGCATGAAACAACTGCTACAGTTACCACAATGACAATAGCAATAACACTAACAGTAATAATAATACCTGCAAGAATAATCATCTTCCTGAAACATCTGCTCCTTGCTATAATCCTTTTCTTGATAGTTTATAAAATCATGGAAAACTAAGTATTTGCAAACTGATTTTTAATGGACCCATAGAGTTTTAGGGTCTCCATCTCCAGAGCAGCACGAAGGGAAGGCAGTTGCCATGAGGCTGGTGGCTCCTGTGATTCCACATCTGCAGGTGGAGGACTAGGAATCGCAGAATCACAGAATCATTTAGGTTGGAAAAGACCTCCAAGATCATCGAGTCCAACCTTTGACCCATCTCCACTTCGCCCACTAGGCCATAGCACTAAATGCCCCATCCAGTTGTTTCTTGAAGACCTCCCGACATGGTGACTCCATCACCTCCCTGGGAAGTCCATTCTAATGCTTGACAACCCCTTCTGTGAAGAAATTCTTCCGGATGTCCAACCTGAACTTCCCCTGTTGCAGCTTGAGGACATTTCCTCTTGTCCTGTCACTTCTCCCAGGGAGCTAGCGCCGACCCTCCCACCTTGCTACAGCCTCTTTTCAGGTAGTTTTAGGGAGTGATAAGGTTTTCCCTGTGCCTCATTTTCTCCAGACTAAACAATCCCAGCTCCTGCAGCCTACCTCATCCCCAGCTCCCTCAGCCCCTTCTCATATAGCTTATAAAGTCCGACTTAAAGTCTGACTTAAAGTGAAGACCTAAGTATGACTTACAAATCTTAAATCTGGTAAGATTCAAGTCTTACCAGGCATTTCAGGCTCATTGCTACAAGCTTTATCAGGGAATTGAGGTTGACAGTGAAAGGCTGAAATTGAACCAAATATTTTTTTTACCCTGAAGACTTAGAACTTAAAACACTTAGAACTTTTCCCTATAAATTATATGTCCTTTAATGGAGAGAAAATCCTAGGACATTTTAATTAAGAGGCAGAAGGCATAACATAAATTGATAATTACAAATGAGAATTTGTAAATTCTAATTTAGATGAGAAGTTATGAGAGATCTGGTTTTTTTCCCTAGTTGACATGTAAATGTATTATTTAAAGTTCTTGAGAGAGACACAATCCTATGTAATAAAAAACCCAAACCCAAATATCAGCTCGTGTTTCAGTGAAAGCAATCCCAAGGTGACTGAAAATTTGGAGGGCAACCATTCAGGGAAGAGGGAAGAAGGGAACCGAGTGAACTCAATCAATCAAGATCTGCAAATTTATTTTGAAATATTATTCCACCTGAAGTTTATGACGAAGACTTTTGTACTGCAAACCTAAATATCTGCCTTAGAACTTCTTCACTGACTTCCAATGTTCTTTTACACTTATAACTTCATCACACCTTTAACTTTTTGAAGAACGTTTAAGTCCTCAAATAATGTCTGTAATAATCAGCTTCCCTGTTTTGATATGATTTGCTACTGAAAATACAGGGAAAATGGTCCCTTTCCGTACTTTCTGTAAAAGGTGGAAGGAACTTAGAAAGTTAATAGAATTGATCACATTTGTGTCAAGCCTGAATTTGCTTTTCAAGTCTTTTTTTTTGCCAAATACCAAGATTTATTGGTCCTTGAAGCACGAAACAAAAGACTGAAACAAATCTGAGGTTAATATTTAACTTCGGGGTCAATACATCTTGCCTTTTCACTCTCAAAGAAGTCAATATCTGCTATTATTTATGTCACACTCTGCAGCTGCTCTTTTGAACTCCAACAGAGAAATACATCACACCCTTGACCCACAGCCTTTCAACCTAAGTGTGGAGACACTGTAATTTATTTGCTCAATGCAAGTGTCAAATGTTTTCAGCACGAAACTGCACTAAACACTCTTCTTCCTTATCACAATTTCAGTTACACAAGTGCAACCTCTCTGGCTTCCACAGACCCACATGCAATGTATGTCAGTGCAGGTGTATCACTCAGCCAGGGAGCTGGAAAATGTCTTTTATTCCATGTCGAGCTAAAAGCATAAAACAGAAGAGCAGGTGAAGCAGCCAAGCTGGCAGCTCAGTGGAAACTTTATATTAAAAAAATTAGCGCGTAGCATGGAAAATCCAATAAAATACAAAATAGGTCTTCTTTGTGTCTTTGGAATCCACAGGCACTAAGTCCCTGTACTACTCTAAGGTTCATAAATAATATGCTGAAAACTCATTTTCAGATATTAAGAGAAAAAATATTTTCTAAAAAATGTCAGTTTCTCAGCAGTTTTATTTGACTTAGAACATTTATTTCTTGTCTGGTTCCTTGTATGCTAAGTTTCAATCCTGTATGAATTTTTCCATGGCTGAACTACGTACTCCTGAAAAGCAGAGCTGGAAATGTTGAAACTATAAACTATAACTAAAGGGGCATACCACAAACAGGATCACAAAAAGCAGAGTTTTCAGTGTAAGCAAAACCTTCTTTTTTAGTGAAAGCTATACTTTGTTAAGCACACTTCATACCTCACCTCCTCAGACTCTGACTGAATCTTACTCCAGACTCAATAAGGAAGAAATATTTGGACACATAAGCTGTAGCCTTTTCATGCAAGAGACTAATGGTCTTCACTGCTTTCCATGTTCTTGTTCCGTGGTTCTTGCCTGATCCACAAGAAAAGACAGTGTCCTGTTTGCTCATTTGAACAATGCATTTCTCTATTTAAATAGCTTAGCCAAGACTATCTTTAATGCTGTGAAAACAAAGAGTTTCAGAAATATTTTTAAGGTGAATTAATGGATTCAGCTCCTTCATATCCTACTATATGAATACTATTTTTTACTGCAGAGATCAATGTAAGTTTTAGAAGATGAACTGTGTTGTGCAGCTGTGCATATGACTCTAAAATAGATTAAACTGCTTAATAAATGTCCTGGTAGCTCTTGTGCCAAAAGATGAGAGAGGATATGCTCAGCAAAACTACAATTTCTATACTCCTGTAGAAACTGTGAGGGTAGTATAATTTGTTATGCAGGCTCTTCTCCCTTCCACTCCTTGTTTTGCTGGGAGCTTTGTTAAAGAAATTTAAATGCACTTACAGAAATTTCCTCTAAGTGTTCTGCCAATGTGCATGAGCAAACTCAGGTCAAAATTCTGCTGTACATGGACAGAAGCCAGAGGACAGAAGAGCACTTAATTTTTAATCATTATTTCATTAGTTGCTAAACTGCTTAGCTGCTCCATAATATTTTAGATTGCCTGAAAAAGACATACAGCTCTGTAGGAGTTCCTTCTTTGGCCCCTCTCAGCTGTGGACACAAACCTTACAGGTTTTCCAAAGGAACACAAAACTTAGTGCATAACTAAGCACAATGATGAGTACAGGGCAGCCATTCAAGCAGGCTTAATCACAGGACAAACTGGGACCACATACAGGAAAGTGAATGCTGGTGGATCTAGAAGTATGGTAGAAACAAAATCATAAACCCTGTGTGCTGTGCTTGGAGAGCAGTGGCCCCAAAAAGGATAACAGAGGTGAGATGGCATGAAGACTACCAAAGGCTACCACCATGATACTAGGGACAAAAGGGCAGAGCCAGCTTCCTGGCTTGCTGCAGTGAGCTGGCAGTTTGATGGGTCTTGGGCATCACAGCAGTGGTGAGTACTTGGCTCAATGCATGGACCAAAAAAGCCCAGCCCACTGCTGTGGCTTCCAGCCTTCTCATGCTGGAGACACTACCTGGAGGCTGGGCAACCTTGGACAAGCTCAACAGCTTAGGGCCAGGGCAGTCATTCAAAGACCAAGAGAAAATGTCTCCTGGGGCTGGTGACCAAGGGGAGCTTCTGATGGGGTCAGGAGCCTCGAGAGCCACTGGCTCCCAGGTACCACATATAGTCATTGAGCTAACAACCCTCAAGTCTGTAGTGGGGAGGCTGCAAGTCTTACCAGGTGTTTCTACCACTGTAGATCTTACCAGGGATCTGGGGTTTACAGTGAGAGACTTTAATTTAACCAAATGCTTTTTATACTTGGAAGAAAACAGTAAAAAAAAAGGAAAATCAGAAAACTTGGCTGCAGACCTGGAGCACTGGCACTAAGGGGCAATTTTATGAAGAGGTAGAAGCAGTAACATACAATCCTGGCTGAGTTGGACTTAGAGACTCCTCTTGGAAACAAAGCAAAAATTGAAGCAGTGGGGGTGATTACAACTGGAACAAATTACCATCACAGGGGATTCCCTGTACTTTAATGTCTTTAGATCAAGCCCGACTCTTCATTTAAAAGATACACTTCAGCCAAAAACATAGTCACTGGACTTTGTACAGGAGTAACTAGATAGAATTGCATGGCCTATCGTACACAAGAGGTCAGAGTTGTTAAGTGTTTTGGCTCTAATCCCTGCAAATGGAAATATGTGTGTCTCTGCTCTGGGCTGCTGCACAGAAAATATATGTCTTCAGGGGAAATTAATGGTGATGACAAGATGTCTCACTGCCCCAAGGGGGATGTGTCTTTTGGATCCAGCTGAGCTCAGAATTAAAACAGGGAGTGAGTAGATAACCCTCACAGATGTTTTATGGCACTGGATGGAGGCAGAAGATGATAATGGTTGGTGTAGCTCTGTACACTGTAACACAAGAGGGTTTTGGTTTTTTATAAAGCATGTAGTAAGTCTGTTCAAGAAACAAACCAGAGTGAATCAAAAGGAATAAAGGCTGGAGGCTAATTAAAAGCCTGTTTCTATTAATACAAAGGGAAAAACTGCTCAGGGATAGTCCATTATGTTGAATCACGGCCCTGTAATACTGCCAGAAAATGCTAAGAGCTTTGGTGAGTTATCTTTGGTCCTATTTGCTAAACACAGCTGCTGAGAAATTGCTTTGTTGCTTTTCCTGAGTGTGGGCATAGGTATCCACCCACCGAGAAAACACCCAAGGCAAGTATATGTCTCTTACCTAGGGGTGAAAGGACACATTTCTCATCTTGCCTTTTGTTTTGTTTTGCTCTGTTTTGTTTTGTTTTTCTTTAAAGCTGTTTCTCCCAGTTTGCAGGACCTTCTTCAGAGCTGCCCACCAAATTCTGGAGGGAAGCTCTTTTTGCCAAAGTGCAATTTTTTCCTTGAAGAGTATATGGAGTATATGCAAAAGTATGAAAGAACAATGTTTCATTCAATTTAAACAGATTGGGAAAAGAAACTCATACTAAAACAAAAGTATCATTACTACATAAATCAATGAAAATTTTCTGATAATGCTAGTGACTCCTAAAAAGACACAGTATGGAAAGTAGGACATAGGACCGGGATGTGAAACAGGCGCATTCTCTAGAAAATTGGAGAGGGCTAACTTGACAGCCTAGTAGAAGCTGTTTACTGAAGTACTACTTAAGATGGAACTTGCTTGATATTCACAGAAAACCTCTGAGGTCCAGCCAGTCCCTGCAGTCCCTATCCTGAACATACTTTCTCTTGCATTTGTACCCCTTACTTCTACCAATAAATTAAATGCTGCATTTCGGGACAACTTGGTTACAACGAAAAAAGGACAATGAATGATATAATAAATCAAATACTGGAAGATTTCTAGAAGTACTGGACAATTGTGCATTAAAGTTTAAGCACTAAAACTTGTTTTGTTGCAAACTTTCCTTTATCCACATCTGCTGGGAAGGTTTCCACAATTTTCAAGTGAACAGAGACAGAAATGTGGGTTTTTTTGTCAGCTTTTCATGGCATAATGAGTAATCAACACATCAGCCTTTTACAGCCAAGAAACCTGCCTCCCTGAGAGCTGTAACTTGATTCATTCACCACATTAGTCACAGCTGGGGGTGGCTTGTGCTCTCTTTCCAGCCATGACTGCCGCACTGGGAGAAGGGGTAAGGGCACTTTGGGGAATGTGCAGCACAGCACAGCAGTGACTCCATCACGGACAGGGGACAAGTCACTGCAGACAATGTGCAGCCACCTTTGCCACCTATGTGAGATGTTCACATTCATGCTGAGTTTTCCTGCAGCCTGTAGACCTGTTACTGTTTTAGCACCTTTTTCATCCAGTAGGCAGCAAACTGTGGAAAGCTGAGCACCCAGACATACTACATTATCCAGACTGACACCTATTCACAGATAAAATGCCACCATAATACTGTGGGTGCTTCTTAAATGAACAATGTTGATTTCAACAAGGATGCTTACTGTGTTGCAAAAAGAAAGACTGAGGGCCTGTGTCTTCTCAATTCATCTGAACAGTACTTGGCAATCTTACAAAATGAAAAAAAACTTTGCCTTGAATTTTTGTTAAGCCTCAATGTTTGGATTCAGTGCCAGCTCCCATTGGCTCACTCCATCTTCAAGTTGCAGATAAATCTAGTTTACTTTCTTACAGCAGTGAGGCCAAATTACCTTTGTACCTGCTCCAGTGGAGCCTCACAGAGTTAATGTCATCACATAGATAAAACTCAGACCAAAATATGGTGTGCTGATTGCTGCTGCCCATTCCCCACTTTTCAGCTTTCTTGAAAGAAAGAGGACAGCCTATTCTTCAATCATGTGTGAAAACTACCAAAGGCGCCACTTCTAAAACTTATATTTTTACTTTGCTTGATTAAGACTCTTTGGTGAATGTGCATTTATTTAAACAGATTGAATTTGCTTAGCAGCTATTACAGACTGAAACTTAGCTCTAAAAGATGATTACCATGAATTAAGATGATTTTCTGTAGTGGAAATCCACCTCATAAATCAAGTCTGGTATTCATAAGGCAGTGCAGATGTGCCAGCTCTCTTGCAGCTGTAGGCACTCAGAAATCAGCAGAATTTGTTCCTAAATCTGCAATTGTTTGATGACAAAATTAATGTATTATGACTTACAAGTGAATAGATTATTGAAAGATGTTTACTAATACAGAGTTTTGGGATATCTAGTACAAAACACCACTGCTGGTAAAAATGAGGAGCAAGTGGAAATTAAAGGGGTTTTCTTCTTCTGACCTCATTGCAGTTTTTCAAATATGTGTTCTTCTGCCTCTGACATACTGGTCAGCAGGACAAGCATTTCTTCAGTATTGACTCATTATTCGGCTCTGTCGAATATGAAAAGGAGCTGGTTTTGCCCCACAGGAATGTAAAGCACTTCCAGGTTCAGGGGAGTTACTAAATAAACAGCCTACATTTCAAAATTACCTGGGAACTCCTGTTGAAATTGGGACCACTCATCAAAGAAACAGTTTAACATTAAAGACATAAGGAGGATGTTAACTGAAGTTGCTGGTGGTTCAGCTCTTTGAAATTTGGTCTAGTGTCACTATATAGCTGAGGTGCATTTTTCGAAGACTCTGGAGTAATCCCACTTACATACTTACTTTTGTCCATCAAAAAGCAGCTGGAGTTCCTGATTTTGGCTGAGCAGACAGAGTGAAACCAAAAACTCCAGAAAAAGAAACCTACATGTTTGAGACAAACCCTGAATTCATGAGAGTAAAAATCTGTGATTCAGTGAGCACAGAAAAGAAAACGGAAGATTTTTTTTCTATAATTATGATATTTTTTTCTGACAGAAAATTATTTATTCACAATAATTTTGCTTCAAATTTAGATTTTTAGCATAACCCAATTTTCAGCCCTAAAATATGGCACCAGTTCTACAGTATTCTTTTATGCTTGCTAGCGAAATTTTGACTATGCTTTTTTGTATTTACACCCTTGTCCTTTAACTACAGACTGCCAGTCACACTGTCCACCTTAAGTAGCATAGAAACAAAATTTGACTTGATGCAGGTAGTAGTTTGAATTATAAGGTCCCTCGAGTGCTGAGATACACTGAGCAAAGTCCTAATCAGTGTTTTTCCATGGGTACAAGTGAAAACTGAACAGCAGTAGAATAAAATAATATAATTAAAATTTTACTTGTTGAAATTTACTGTAGACACCATGTGCAAAACCTCTGGGTTTGTTGTTTTAATATATTTTGTGGGATATTTAAAGTACTTCAAAATAGGAGTCATCAATTCAGAACAAGAACTGTGCTAAAAATCAGCTTGTATCTTCCCAGGACCAAACCTTTCTATATTCCTTCCTGGTTCCCTGTCAAGGCAGAGCTTCCAGGAACACCCTTGCAGACTGAAAACATGCAACATAAAGCCTGGGCTGTAGAGAATAATATCATCAAGAGAAATTAAGGCAGTCTTTTTGCAAGATCACCATGCACAGCTGTAATGTCTCCTGTACCTAAAATTCCTCCTTTATGAAAGTGGTACATGGGAAAAATTGAAAGGCTCATTTACTTTTTAGCAAGTGATCTGCATTCAGAATGCCTCACAGTTAAGAGCACATCATTTACCAAATTGTGGTTGATCCCAGCTCACATGTCTCCATCCTGACCTAGCTTCCCTGCTACTCCCATTCCATGTCTCTCATCTAATTTAGGCAGTCAGTTCAGTAGATACCAGAGACATAGGAATCTGGCTGGGAAAAATTAGTCTTCTGAAACCAGACTTTTTTGCCAGGTGAGGCAAAAACTGAGTGACTCCCATCTTGTGCAATTACTCACTATTCAGTAATCTTCAGTTTCCTCCACATGTCCCTATCTCCCACCTCACAAACACCCTGAGAACTCTGCAGGCCTCTGACACTTTACCTGCCATATCTATCAGACAGCTAAATTCCCCTGTATGAACATATACACAGCTAGATATTACACTCCCTCTCTGCTGGTATCCCACCTGCTTGTGCAGGATGTTTCTCACCTGCTCAGCAATTCCAGCTCTCCTTGTGATAACTAAAGCCTTGTGCAATGTGAGATTAAAACTGCCATGAAGCCTTCCTATAGGTACTTACAACGAAGTGTTAATTTCCCATGTTGTTTCAAAGGGGTGCATATCAACTCTTCATTCTTTGCTGGTTTATGAATACATCTCAGATTTTTAACTCAGGCTGAAGCTGTTATTAAGTCATACAAGCTCTTTCTTTAAAAGATTCTACAACAAACTTTCTCCACATTCTTTCTGCTGAAGTTTTGGACCCTAGGTTGACCACCCCTAGACTCAATGATTAAAATCCCTCTGCCACTGGATTCCTTACATTTCTTTCTGACATCCTCCAGAAGAGCCCTGAGGCAGCTGCTACCTCCCTTTCCCCCATCTGACTCCATCAGATTTCCTGCATCCCTCCACTATGTCCTGATTCCCCATCTCCACAACAGACACATGGGTCTGTCAGTCACTCCGGAGGTCCTTAGAAGACATCATCCCACTCCTAATGTCTCTTTTCTCACACCCTGGCCTTTCCTTCCCTCCTTTCACTTGTAAAACTTCTGACACATAAGGCAATCTGCATTTGCTCTCTCTCTCTCCTGAGCCAAGCAGCACCTGCTCCTTGTGCGCAGAGTCCCAGACCTGCTCCATCACACTCTCCTTCCTCCTACTCCCCTGTAGAAGTCCCTGGTGCCCTCAAGATTCAGCACCTGCATTGGACATGAGTCTGCCACCTGGTTGCCTTCTGGGTTTGCTTGTGTCATGTACATCACTGTCTTTAACCTGGAAGCAATTCTGGACAGGGACTCTACTGAACATGTTACAGTTTGAATGGTGCAACATGAAGTGGATTATAAATGATTTAGCAAACACAGTATTATAGCTAGTCCACCTGGAGTCTGACAGTGAGGGCTTTTGAAACACTACAGAACACAGTTTGTAAAAAAACCACCCCTCTAACATCCTCCTCTCTCAGTCCCCAAAAATGCAGGAGACAGTAATCCACCCATTTTCATTGCAATACCAACTCAGCAAAGGCTGAGAGGAATATCTGCTTCCCCATATCATATTGTATCATGTAAGGAGGCTGTGACAGAAACAGATGTTGACTGTATATCAAAAGACAGTTACCACCATGCTGATAAACTTGTTATTTGAAAGTTGCAGTTGTCAGAAGGGCTTTTGTACAGACCTCAAGCCCACCTGGCTGTTGAAAGAGGACACATCAAAGAGGCACTGAGCCAGAAACAGCCTGACATGAACTCGTATTCCGTACTACATCCTTGCAAATGGCAAGATAATCTCCAACGAGATGCATGAGGATATGGAGGATATACCGCATAAAATATCTGGCAAGTGCTGCTGTGGGCCACGGCTGAAAACCCCCTAGAGAACACAAACTTTGGAAAACACTGAAGAATCAGATCTACAAAGCAGCTCAATTGTGAGGCAACTGGCTTTGCTCATCCAATACTGTACTTTTTAAAAATATTGCCAACTAAATATAAAAAGCAAGAGCCCAGTCATGTAGGAGGGATAGATGACTATTTCAGCAAGTGGTGAAGGCAGTGTGAGTAACTACCAGAGCCTGACACTAGGAAACCTTGTAACTGAGGAGAGAGTAAACGCAATGACTAGGTCTGTAAGCAAAATCAGAGATGTGGTATATCCACCATCTGGTGATGGTACTGGAACAGTGTATGTTGTTACTCCATCTACTCCTTGAAAACCTGAACTGCAGTAATAGATGGGATAGTAGAGATGAAAGGATGACGAAAAGACGGCTTAACATGAAGGGCTAAAGAACTTCATTTTACTGCATTTAGCAAAGATGAGGCTAAGCTGACTTACACATGCTTTGTTCATAAATGAAACCCTTTCTGACAATACACAGCTTTCTAGTAAACAAAGGATAAGAGCTGAAGTAGTGGACAGGAAGGTTAAACATTCCTAGTAGAAACAAGCTGATGATTTTTATCATCATTTTATCACAGAGATGATGATTAATGGGAAACAGTGGAAAAGCCATTTAATGGATTTTCTGTTGCATGAGGTTTTAAAATCAAGACTGAATGACTTTTAATAAGATATGCCTTAGCAACAGAAATTCAGCAATGACTCTGTCTTGTATTATGTAAAAGGTCAGGTTTCATGATAATAATGGTCCCCTTTAGTTGTAAAGTTATGAGCCTATCCATTTTTAAGGCATTCTACATTCTTGAAAACCATTAATTGCACCTAACTATATGACTATAAAAATGAGTTTTGATGGACAGGTTGAAGAGGGTATCTTACAACAGCTAGCAACCAGCTGCTGTGCTTATAGAAACGGATTCAGCTGCAAAGAGTGAACATATAGATGCCTCACGGATGTCTGTGCAAAAGACTTTCTGAGAGCACAGAGATGCCTAAGCCATGCTGGGATCTTCCTTGGGTAGAAGAACAGAAAGGAAAATAATAATATATCATGCTGGTTCCCTTATGCATTTGAAGAAATGTTTATCTGAACTCAGTTTTCCTGTGGCACCAGTAGTCATCCTGGCTACGTCTCTCTTGCATCTAGTACCTGTGCTTCACTCGGCTCTCGTGTTTGTAAAGCCAGGTGGGTCAGGCTGGTCATGTTTAAACTGACTGGGCACATAGGACTCAAGTGTTACCAGGGTCCCACTGTGCCTGAAGACCTGACTCTTTCCATACTCAAATGAGGAGTGAGCTCCCCCATAGGCAGTGTGCATCACCAGGGTGCTGGTGCAGGGTTCAACCTTCAAATAGGGAGATAACATCACAGTACAGACCAGCAGGCATTGCTTGGAATCAGTGCATTTCTGTTGGGAAATCTGGGGCAAAGCAGACACTGAAGAGGCACCAGACACATATGGGAACTGATGAGCAATTAGGCAATTTCTTTTCATTTCTCTCCTGCTTTGGCCCCTCACAGAAGGGTGGGGAGAAACGTTTCCTCTTCCTTTTCTGTTTTAGGAGAAATGTGGGTTTTTGAAAGTACAGTGAGGCATCAGGCTGAGCCATTTAAAAGGGAACTCCTAAACAATGTACAGAAAACATGCTTTTTAATAAAATCCACCCCCACATCTATTCCAGCATGTTTCAGAGAAGTCACTGTGGATAAGTGATGTCTGCAACCACTTCTCTTACTAAGTAATTCATGCTCTTCTTGTACACTGAAATGGCTTTCACTTCACCCTTTAGATTGCTGGAAACTCTTCTCATTAATAAAAAAAGTATTCACATGGTTTTGGCCATTTATATAATACCAAAAGATGCAGTTTCTTTATTTTGCTTCACTTCTGCAGTACTAGCAAAACTCCATACTTCCCTGAGAAAGAATGGATGGCTTGACTTGGGAGACCTCCTTTGAAGCCTCGCAAATGTACCATCCTACAGTACTGCTCGTGTATCACTCCTGATAACGTGAAACACAGTGCTGTGAACCCCAAGTTAACACTGACACTGTCCCTGGACTCCCAGCACCACAGCATTACTGCACCTATACTGTTGAGCAGCACCGTTGCACCAGTATGGACACATCAGCTCAGCACCTTTGTTTTGTGTCTTTCTGCTTGGTACGATGAAAAGTGCCCAACACATAGGCACCATTTAAATAATAATGAAATAAAAAAGGACTTATGCACATGCAGGTTTTGAGAAAGATTTTGGAAAGACCCTAGCATAATATAAAATAGATTTTGAAATGATACAACATTCCCAATCCTGCAAAGTAAGGTTTCACTTTTGTCTTCAGGTTCAAGATCACAGAAAGCTTTGTCTACACTTATCTCACTAGCCCTCACAAGAACTGGTTTAAAATAGCATTACCTTTGACAGATACAAGTGAGTTTCTGCCCTAGGAAGGAAAAAAAAAAGCTTTAATGACCTTCAAATATCAGGCTTTCTGAGAAGACCATAAGCCAAAATCTATTTGACTTTCCCCCTCAGCCTCCCTGTCTTGAAAAGCAAACTTCACATCTGCTTGTTATCAGTAGTTATCTCACAGCATGCCCCTGAATCATTTAGAAAACTCAAAGCACATGTTTATCCCTGCTGAGGAACTGGTCATTATGATGCTATTTACAGGCCCTTGGTGACCCAAGCTCACTACATGGTGTAGAAAACTGCCAAAGATTTTGTCTCAGGGGTTCTCACTGCTGCTAGGTTTAATTACTTACCATCAGCTTTTCAGCCAGAAGGCTGCACTCCCTCCTTTCAAGCTGTATTGAGGCATGCCTGCGTGAGGACATGTGGGAAAGCTAAAATAAATCAATTAGACATACGAAACATGTTGCATGTGACTTAAAGCACATTAAGTCCTCATGTGGTTACTCTTATTCAGGAGAATAAAAAGTCTTTCACTTTCCTGCATAGACAACTTCAAAGCTGTACTGTTTTACAATTGTATTGTGCTGTTAAAAGCAATGAGGGGCCAGGAAGAGATGCCAATGATCTTGGGCAAATGCATTAATATCTACAAATGACAGCACTGATTGCTTAGGGTTGTGGAAGGATGATCTGAGACCAAATCTGCTTCTCACAAAATACTGTGCACACAAACCCCTCCAGAGCCTTTCTGCTTAGATGGCCAGGCAAACCTTATATTCCTCTTAGCAAAAGGTTAAATAACTACATCACTACAAGGTGCTCAGGATAAGCTTACTTTTTTGTGGGACATGCAGTTTCATGCAGGTCTGTGCTTCCACTGACTGTACAGAGTCAGCAGTTTTGCTCAGTATTTTTGAGATTCAGGAAAACCATTTAAAGGTCTGCTCTTACAGCCAGTATCCAGCTTGCAGCTGCTGCTTACTATACCACAAAGAAAATTCACAGCATCAAATCCAGACCTTTGCCATTCTGGAGTAAAAGGCTAAGGATATTGGTTTCTCCCTGTGCAAAGAGCAGACATCTCTTCATAGAATTCTTCTTAACCCTCTTGCAAATATGTGCAGGGCTAGCCCCACATGTTAATTTTTCATGATTTTGAGTCAAAACAGAACCCTTATGTTTTTTACTTTCCATTGGATAACTTCAGTAGTGATCCGTATCTTTTTTTTCTATTTTTTTTTTACCTAGAAGTGTTTCAACAAGTTAAAAAAGCTCTTTTTAAAACCTTAGCAAGACTTCAAGAAACAGCAAGAATCCCAAGACTGCCTCCTTGTCTCATTTTGCTAAAGAATATTTTGAAAAGGTAACAGCACCAGACAGGGATGTTGCAGCTTTTGCTGCTTTCAGAGGATGTCTCTGTGAGACATACAGAGAAGGGACCTACACCGCCAGAGTCCAAGTCTTACAGTACACATATGAATACTTGTCTGAAGCTACATACTGTAGCATATCTGTGTGATGTATCAATTACAGACAGAGCTGTCTGCCATAAATTCTTTAAGTTATAAGTGTCTGTCATCTTAATTAAACTAAAACCCAAAAATAATAAAAATTAACCCCAAACCAAAATACTTCAGCAGACCAAAAACATCTGAATGTCACCAAGATTTCCATTTCTGCCTCTGGAGAAGTGTCTGTAGCTGACAACTTCAACCACACGTTCTGCATGATGCCTTGTTTCACGCTGTGGGGGGGAAGTTTATATATCCACTCACATGCATTATGTTCTTTAGTAACACAATACACAGAACCAGGAAAATTATAGAGAAAGCACTTGGCTACAGCTAGGTCAAAACCAAAGCTAAATCTAACTTAACTATGCCTCAAATCTCATGCTCCTGTTACCAAACTAGTATAAATTTTCTGGTTTTATCGTGAGAAAACCATGGAAACTTGGGGATGGATAAAAAAAAATGCTTCAACAGTAGTGCAATGTGACACTGGAAAAAAAGTCTAGAGGCAGTAAGTATATAAAAAATATCTGCTCTGCCATGTAAGTAGATACTAAAAGTTTAGCTAACATTCCGCAGTGGTTTGACAGAACAGACTTTGAAGACATCAAATTAAAAATGATAAATGTGCATGCCATTTATTTCGCACATCCTGGTGCCAATGGTCCAGTTCAGTAAGTGCTAGGGGGCTGCCACATTACTCAGAGTCGAAATGTGTATTTCACGTCTGCCTTCATGGAAGAAGTTCTGTATATTTTTCTTCATTTCTCCAGTTTCTGGCTTGCACAGGGACTTGGACTGGACTGATTCTTTTTGCTGAAGCTTGGCTTGACCTGGGATTAAACTCCAGAGGTGTACATCACTGACACACTGGAAGGAAAGACAGTGATGCACTGGAAGGGTTTTTTTCTGCTTATGCTGAAGATTGCCATTCTCTTCTCATGCAAGAAGCTCATGATTTTGAGGTGACACTACACTCCTGGTCAGATCCCCCTTCTGCTTCACAGAAGGCTTTATAACCTCTTCTTCAGGCCCAGATCCTGGCATAATTAACAAAAGCTTTCCACTTCCATTTAATTTTTCTTCAAGATGTAATTACTGCAATGCACTCAGGCTTGGAGTTACCCTTGAAGATCAGTCACAGGCAACAGCTGCCACACACTGCGGCTTCCCACTTGCTAGGAATTGCTCACCACAGGCAACATGTCATAACAACTCTTTCAACACACTGTACAGATTTGCATTTCTCATGTTCAAAGTTGCATTCATCTACATTAGCTGAGATGTGGGGACGGTGGCATCATTGCACTAGCTTCCTGATGCTGGAAAACCATGGCCGCGATTCACACAAAGCTTAGGCAGCATGTCACTGTTTGGTACAGTGTATTCCCAAGACTTTTAGAGATGGACCTCACTGCTTCTGTCCTGCCCTTTGCTGGTTCTTTACTCCAGGATCATCCTGGTGCTGCCTTCTGCGGAGATCTCATCGGCAGGCTCCTCTGGTGCCCCTCTGCCATCCCCCGTCTCTCCTAGTTGTATCCCTGCCACACAAGGATGAAATACAAGCTAACACCCCTGCAGAGCTGACTACCTGTGCTGTGCACTGCTTGCTGCTGTGCCTTGTTGGACTGAGCAGGAGCTCATGCTGCTTGTACATTGCTCACCTTGGGAAACCAAGATACAACTCAGAGAAGGCACCAGGCTGAGCAGGGTTGCAGGTATTAAGTTACCACCTCAAAAGGTGTGAGGTGGTTATCTGGGAGGTGTCATGCCCGAACCGCTGAGCCACAGCTTCTCAGGCTGTACTCTAACCTAACTGCAGCTCCTAACAGTAAGCACCATAATGGAAAGCCTGGCACAACTCCGCAGGGATAGGGTCATTCAGACTACAAACCAACCTCTTTTGCATAAGAATGCAACCATAACTGTTTGAATTTAGCTAGCCCTTGTTTTGCTCTGAATGCAGCCTGTTTATACCACCTAATTGTAGTCATTCCTGTGGTTTTGTTTGTTTGTTTACAACAGTACTCCAGAGTTTGGGAAAATGATGCAAAAGTTTCAAACAGCAAAATGGTAGTCATTCTTTAACCTGATGTTTATAGTTTATAGGAGGTCTTCAACACGCATGACAATATTGCAAAACCCCAGAATGTCTTTGCATAGTTTGTCAGGATAAATCCAGGGACAATTTATGCAGTGCTAAGAAACAGCTATTTCTGCTCCAGCTGTACATTTTTGCAGTATTGGGCACACAAGATAAACCAGCTATTCAAAGATGATGGAAACACTACCAAGGGATTAAAGAAAGTTGACAATGAATTAACTTGATACCATCAAGAAAAACCTGTCTAAGAAGTTCTAAGATCAAGAAAAGGAAAAGGAAGTGGCACCACCCTCCTGTTATGTCCACACATAGTACTTGAGTCACTGAATGATTTACAGCAGCATTACTTACTTCCTTCTTTTTCCCAGGCACAAATGGGTTTTTTGAAGATGTCCTGAGCTGAGTTTGTATGCTGTACTTCACATGCTTTAGTATATATATGTTCTAAAAGTGTCTCTTTTTCCAGTCTTACCAATACATCAAGCTAAAGAATCTCAACCTTCTCATAGTCTGGTTGAAGCTAGAACTGTGCACCTGAAGAAGCAAAGGTCTGGCGTCTTATTTAGCAGGAATCAATGGGACAGTTTAGGAAGGGGGAGTTTGAAAAGTTCTATGACAGTTAGGAGCTGCAGTCCAGCAGAATTTAAAGAGGGTGTTTTGGTTCTACATTCATTAGATATGTATGCTTGAAAATTTCCCTTGCCTTCCAATGCAGGGCCCTAAAAACCCTACAGTTGTGGTACCATGACACTGAAACAGTTCTCCGAGTGACACATCAACAGCCTTCTTTCTTTTAAGAGCAGTTAAGTGCTCTGACACATCCAAAACCACAGGAGCTTTCTAACTAACCTCCTTGTGGACACTTTCAGGTGAAATGCTCTCTCCACACCCTTTGCTTCTCCTCCAGCCTATGCCTGAATGACTAGATTTACACAGCACAGTGTATGTTGTGACACTGATGACATTCGCTTATTGTGCAGGATGTATTTTCTACAAGGCATGAATATTTAATTCAAGATATCTATTCCCTGTTCTCTGAACCTGAAATCTTTGCTCAGAATTGCCCAGAGTTTTGCCTTGCTTCCTTTTGTCCATTTTTCCCTGGAACCTCAGTGTGTTGAGACTTGCAGCCTCATGTTCCCTGTCAGTATTCAGGATTACACTGGCTTGCGGTGAAATATCCATCTTATACTTTCTTTGCTCTCTGTTCACATCTGGAGTGAGGCATGATGTCATCAGTTTGCTATGTCATCTGCCTCATCTCCTCTGATAAAAATGAGGAAATTTGCTTGATGTTCAGCATTCATTCAAGAGTCCGAATGCAACACGAAGCTGCTCAGGGTGGTTTACCTGCTCTGGATGCTCTGGTTTATCTGCACCATCACACAGCTCGCTGGGAGGATTGTAACAGCCATTGCCTTGCTCTCAGAAAAAAACTACTTGTCTCATTCACAAATTCTTATTCCTCTCTGCCCTTCCCCTAGCCTTGAATCCCATTTCTGTGCCTTTAAAGGTGAATTATTTTTTTGTTTCCCTTTCATTCCAGCAGATAGATGGCCCCTTTTCTGTTTCAATGGGATCTCAGCCTTCCTGCTGCAGCTGCTCCCTCCTGGCCAGTGGCCGACTGCCTCATCCGAGCTCAATCTTAATGTAGTTTATTTTTCTCTGTCTTACTTGTTTCATTCTTTGCCTTTTCTTTGCCTGGACCTCTCTTAATCAATCTCAGTCTTAGCCCTTTTCCCTTTCAATTCAGCCTTTTCTGCTCTGCTGGGTTTGGGGTAAAGGAAACAAGGCTTCCTTAGAATGATTTGCTTACTCTCTTTTTTCCTGATTTCCTTACCCTTCTCTTCCTCTGCCAGCGAGGTCAGGCGAGCTCTGACCTTGGGTAACAGTGCAAACTGGAACATTTGTGGTTGCAAGAGAAACAATTCTTTAATTAATTAAAGGATCCAGAAGTTGCAGAAGGAAGCCAGCAGGGCTCTCCTGCCTGCTGGGACCTGCTGCACAACTTACAGTGCCTTCCAGGCTGAAGCTCACTGTCAGGGTATGAAGTCATCACTCTGATACCATCCCTCCTTGTCAGTCAGCAGCAATACAAGTCAAACATCTTTATTTATGTATATTTATTTTTACTTTTAAAAAAAATAAATTACCCCCTAAAACTCGTGTTGTTGTGAACCCTTATTTTGCTTCATGTGGCTTTTGCTCATACAACTGAAGAGTCACAAAGATGCTGAACTTATAGAACCTGAAGAATTCTATAAGAAACTATTACATGAAATCTTAATTGGAAAGAAGTAGTGCCTATGTTTGCTCCTATGGATGTCTGTAGGCATGTACCATCAAGTCCCATAGAAACAGAATGTGGCCCTGTAGTTTCCAAATGAAATGTTTTAAAACTGTATTAGCCTGAATGGGGTCTGAAAATTTGTCCTATATATAAGAGAATGAAATTCTTTTTAGGAGACTTTTTCATCTGCTTAACACATGTTCATAGAGATCAAGCCATGCCTTCTAGGAGAGGCAGGGCCACTGAACCAAGTAAATAATGTAGGGGAAAATACAGGACAATGTCAAAACACCATTTGCTTCCATGGTGGAGGGTTATCTCACCAGCTCTCAAACATCTAAGCCAACTATTTCAGCAATGTCAGCTGACATAAAATTTAGGTCTGACCATTCTGATATAAAAACATAGACTGGAAATCATGAATAATCTATGGAGAAACTGTCCTTAACTCATAATCACATTTCTTTAGAGCCTCCAGTTTGCCATGTGGTGTTCAGTAGTCTCCTTTTATGGGTTGCCACACTTCATCATGCCATCTGCAGAAGAAAATAACTGCATTTAACAGAAGCCTCTCTTTATTTAGAGCTGCAGGGGGAACTAATTAACGGTAACTGAAACCACAGCTGCTAAAATAATTATATGGCATCTAAACTATTTTGGAAAGCTCTCATTGTTTCTCAGTGTGACATGCAGAATAAGATTAGAAACCTAACATCACCTTAAACAACATATTTGTGGTAATGAGGTACCTAGAACTCCATAGGATACTACTTAACATAGGCATGTGTAACACTCATGCATCTTTTATGTGCATGCACCCAAAAACACACACCCCCATTGTACAAACAGACCATTTTCTGTACTCTTACTAGCTGCATATAGTCTTCAAGACTTAGGAGAGAGAAGGATCTATTAGCATTATAAAACTGTAATAAAGAAATGCCCAATTTTTCTTGCAAAGCAAAGAATTTTATAATCACACATGAAACTGACTGTTTGGCATTAAATATGCTAAATATGACTCAATCAGTCCTCAGTGAAAAAAAATTATTTAAATCATTTTCATGTAACAGAAATATATATATATGTATGCATACGAAGAATGGCAATACTGAAGGTTGGAAAGAGTTTCAGATGAGGTTTGAATTAGTCCAAACTCAGGGCTCACATTTGTACAGGGATGCAACTGTCAAAAAGAAGTAAAATCAATTGACAAAAAGCACTAGAAAACTATATTATTGTGTCATTTGGACCTTGTTCAAAAGAAGTTCTTTAAAATGAAGAAGAGGAAGGATGAGCATTTGAACTCCCTTCTACTTCAACTGTTTCTCTCCAACTGATGTTCATCCTCATGGCATTTCAGTGTCTTTTTTAATTTCTTAATACGATCAGATCTGCAAAAGGCAAACATCATCATAGACTGATCCAAAGATGGACCTGAATTTAATTTTACAAGCACATTCCTCTCCTTATGTCCTATCCAACATTTGTTACTAAGCATATTAAATGTTTTGGGATAACAGTGTTTCTTCAAAAAAGCCAGGACAAAGCTGTGCAGAAGTGCAGGACATTCCCCCAAGGGTGCGCATGCTCCCTAGCCTTCCCAAGCCCAGCACCTTGGGCTTTTCCAGAGCAATATTCCCATATCCATCTCCACCTGCCAACTCACACTTCAGTCTTGGGGAAAAGAAAGAGAAGCATGACAGCCTATAATATAGTTATCACAAAGTTTATCAAGAGTAAGTTCAGTTTTCCTGATAGTCCTGCTCTTCAAAGTGACAGCCCAGCCAACTTGCAAATATCTAAGTAGCATTCAGCACCATAAAAAAAAGTATTAATAGTCTGCTATAAAAAAACCCCCAAACAACTAATGAGAGCCTTGGTGACATCCTAGTACAAATATTACTTGGAAATAACAATTACTACCAGATATTAAATCATTTCCATACCTTGGACACAACAAGTTGTCCCCCTGGAGATAGAGAAAAGGAGATGAGGCCATCTCCTTTGGCAAGATATCAGCCACATTTACCACCTTAAACAATATTTGGTCAGCAAATATCTGTTACTTAAAGACCTAAGTACAAATCTCCAACTCAGATATTACTTTTGTCACCGTATGTTTATGTGAAAGATGGAAATCTATCAAAGACAGAGGCAGAGTCAATACTTTTGAAAATAAATGCCTCAAAAATACTAGGCATTAAATGGGATTTCAGGGGTAATGTATAACAAGATACACCAAAGCTTCCAACAACTGGTTATGTCAAAAGTGAACTAGAAAAACACTCTAATGAGCAATGACAGGCAAATGGTGAGGAAGTATCTAAAGAATGAAGCTGATTTGCTTGCCATACAAGCATTGAATAGGGCAATGGGTAAACCCTCAGAAGGCCTGACCAAAAGAATTCCCTCCTTCAAGCCTGATGAACATGCTTAACATGAAAGCAGGAGTTTCAGTTAGTCAGGGACTGCAATGTCTCTTAAGTTCCCTAAGAAACGCTAGGTGAATTAAGGAATTATTCAGACTCAGGTGTGACAATTTTCATGAAGTCATTTGCCTCATTAATTTTTTCATAAAAAGATGGATTTAGATTTTCCCCATTGCCCTCTTGTACCTCACATGTTTTTCTTGACGCAGCCAAGGAAAATCAGCCCAGGACAATGTCCTTTCACTGGCTTTTACTGGGGCTCAGAGCAAGTCATGCAGGCTATTAAAGGCACTATATCATTTAAAGATGCAGATGCCAACGTTCTGTGACTTTAAAAAGTACCTTAGCAACTAAATCCTGCT